>NW_023046408.1:0-55829 GCF_011762505.2 Arvicanthis niloticus
CCGGCGCACCGCTGGAGGAAGCCCGCCGCCCGCAGCACGCACTTACGACCTGGCAGGCTCCTCGTTGTAACAAAGGTGGAAAAGAACAAAATAATGCTTTGAGGGAGGCGACGGTAGCCCGGCCGGGACCTTCCAAGGCAACGCTGAGCAAGACACAGAGCGCGTAGTGATGACGCAACACGCAGCCCAGGCCTCCTTCTTCTTCCAAGCGTCGCGTGGTCAGAAAATGTCTGAACGCGCTGTTGTCATGGTAACTTGTATCCACCTCTGCTAGATTCTAAGGCTGGGGATTGTTCCTTGGTTCCTTTTCTCCGCGCTGGCGACAGAGCTAATAAAACAATAAAACAAGGTGATAACAAATGGCGTCGCAATATGCAATTAATTCGTAGTTTGTATGCTATGTTCCACAATGTCAGTATGCAATATGATTTTTTTTCACTAAAATTGTGTTTTGTCATTTTGGACCTGACAATGTTTTTAATCATTACAAGACAGTTTTACGAAATAAAAAAGCTGAGGCCTGGCTGGTGAGATGGTTAAGCAGAGAAAGGCGCTTGTGAAAGGTGCTTGTTCCTAAGATTGACGACGTGAGTTCCATCACCTAGAACCATTTAGTAAAAGGAGAAAACCAATTCTGAACATTGTCCTGGCTTGCACAAGTGCTCTGTGACACAGCGCACTCACATCCGTGCATGCGTACGTACGTACATACATACACAGACACACATAGTCCGTAGATGCTAAGTTATTAGTAAGAGACAATATCTGATACTTTTCAACTTAAAGGTTTTACTTGAGCTTCTCCCCAAAGTGGACATGATTTTTCTTGGTTTTGTTTGTTGGCATTTTTTCATCTAGTCGATTTGTGACGGATAGTACCATGTTGGATATCCGTGCAGGAAGGGATCCCATAGCACACCAAGAAGCAACAGACGAAGAGGGGCTTATATATCCTTTTCTTTGATAGCCCACCGTCTGCGTGATTAATCTACTTAAGGGAAAACAACATTAATCCTTTGTATGGACCATAGCCCCATCACTGGACCCCACCCTGAAACGTTTTCCTTACTCTACCTACTGTACTAGAAAATGGGTTCTACCACATACATCACCTTTTGGGTGCACACACCAACCATACCCAAGCCAAGGTAGTCACAGTAGAACAGTAACACATTCCAGATGGCCTAAACAAGAGGATTTTTTTTTTTTTCGGAGATCTGAAGTACACTGGACATATTTCATGGAGCAGATCTATTCTGGCCCTTTTCTAGGCTTGTAGATGCTATCTTCTTGTGGCTCCACTTACCTTGTCCATGTCCATATTTCTTCTAATGAGAACATGACTTGTACCAGACAAGAGCCCAAGCTAGTTACTTCACTTTAACTTATTACCTATGTCAAAATTTCTGAATTACTTGGGGCTCAGGACTCAACATGCAGCTTTTGTGAGACACAAACCAACTAATAAAGTCAGCCAGAAAGAAGAACTCTGTGAAGGACAGAGGATTTGGAACTAATAGTTCACTGTTTCATTCTTCTTCCTTGTGACTCTAAAGATAGTCACTCAAAGTTCCATGTTTGATCTTCTGCTTATCACATTCTGCCAAAGTAGACATTACAACGATGGCTAGATAATATTAACCAAATAATATCAAAGTATATCCGGGCGGTGGTGGCGCATGCCTTTAATCCCAGCACTTGGGAGACAGAGGCAGGCGGATTTCTGAGTTCGAGGCCAGCCTGGTCTACAGAGTGAGTTCCAGGACAGCCAAGGCTATACAGAAAAACCCTGTCTCGAAAAACAAAAAAACAAAAAAACAAAAAAAAAATCAAAGTATAGAACTAAAATGACTGACTGAAATAGTGTGATTTAAATGAGAATGGTCTCCATGGGCTTATATATTTAAATGCTTGGTCCTTGGTTTGTGGAACTGTTTGGGGAAGGATTAGGAAGTGTAGCCTTGTTGGAGAAAGTGTGTTACTTGGGTGGGCTTCAATGTTTGAAAAGCCCATTCTATGCCCCCTCCTTACCCGTCCCCCATGTGGTGTGGATTGGATGTAAGCTCTCAGCTACTTCTCCTACACTATGGCTTTCTGCTTGCTGCCTGGCTCCCTGCATGATGGTCACGAACTCACCCCCTGAAACTGTAAGCAAGCCCTCAATTAAATGTTTTCTTGTGTAAGTTCCCTTGGTCATGGTGTGAGCTTTCACAAAGATGAAGAGAGGGAGATAAGGCAAGAAGTCCTACCTTTCTAAGTGAGGAGTTCTGGCTGACTGATAGCTGATTGGAGGAAGAATCAGTTTTCTTATAGAGCATATCGCTCGTTAAGCTTACCTCCAGTGGACGGCCACCATCCAAAAATACATGTGCAGCACGATTAAGTCTCGAACCCTGTGGCTGAGGTGCCATTTAATGGCCTGACTGCCACCCAGCATCGCCCATTCATTCCCTGCTGTTACTGGGCATGGCTAGCAGACCCAGCCACACCCACTCTAAACTCCACCTCACCGGCTGGGCTGCCATTCCCCCAGAGGCCCTTTCCTAGATAATCCATCCATTTTGGTTTTGGTTACCCATTCTCCTTTGGACCTCAAGGTTCCCATACTTGCTCTTCCTCTCTTCCTACCCCATCTTCTTACAAAGCCCAGGGTTATCTCCACGCTGGACTCTCCCAGATGTCCCTGCCTCTGGCTATGCTCTCCCTTGTATCTACAATAAACTCTCTCCTCCATCACACCAGGAAAAATCATTGCCTTTCCTTTTACTTCTTTATCTCTTTCAAGCACAAACTAGATAGTTGTTTTGTTTTAAAGGAGGACACACAAAGTTTGGTGGGTAAGGAAGTGTGGATACGTCTGGGTAGGAGAGAGTAAATATGATCAATCATATCGGATGAAATTCTCAAAGAATTAACTTTTAGGATGAGGTCAAAGGACAGGGACAGACAGACCAGAGAGGAGACTGAATAGGTAAAGATACTTGCCACCAAAACTGATTGAAGGGACCCACTCACCACAGGGCGATCCCCTCTGAACACCGCATTAGGCAGGGACCATTCCCAAACACCAATTTTCAATACAAAGAGATCGTTTATTAAAGCAAGGCAAAGAGACAACTTAGCAGAATCTGAGTCAGGCAGAAAGAGCAGCAAATAGCTTTGCAGAAGTGGTTTTAAAAAGAAAAATGGGGAGGTCTGTGTTACAGTTCGATAGGGTGTACGGGGAAGTTCTGATTGAACAAGTAAGGACTTTTGATTGGTGGACCTTGATGATCAGTCTCAGGAATGAGATAGGAAGGAGGAAGTGGCCAAATAACGGAATGGACCTTGTTGACTAGCTTTAGGAATATGAAAGTACCTAAATAAGAGACTCTAATGGTTTAGCAAGGGGGAGTGAATTGGGGAGGGAAAGATCTGCAGGTGTCATGTTTGCCATGCTTGGGCCTATTAGAGCCCTTCACTGATGACCTGAGTTCAATACCCATGACCCATGTGGTAGAAGGAGAGAATTGATGTATAAAAGTTGTCCACTGACCTCCAAACACACACAGGTGCATTGAATAACTGTAATGAAAAAAAATGAATGGAGAAGACAGAAAGGGGGAGTAAAAGTGAATGAGAGACAGACAGGAAATGTTTGATTGCTCTTACTTTCTGCTGAAAAAACAATTGTGATTCCCTGTTATAAATAACATCCAGGCCCAGAAATGATGGCACATGCCTTTAATACCCAGTACTTGGGAGGCAGAGGCAGGCAGATTTCTGAGATTGAGGCCACCCTGGTCTACAGAGTGAGTTCCAGACAGGACTGTACAGAGAAACCTTGCCTTGAACACCACCACCACCACCACCACCATCACCATCACCACCACCCAAAAAAAAAAAAAAAAAAAAAAAAAAGAACTTGGCTTTTAATCCCAGTACTCTGGAGGCAGAGGCAGGTCGATTTCTGAGTTCAAGACCAGCCTGGTCTATATAGTGAGTTCCAGAACAACCAAGGCTGTGACAGAGAAACCCTGTCTCAAAAACCCAAAACCAAAGACAAAATCCAAGCCCCCACCACCACCTTTCTCACAATAAATAAATAAATAAATAAATAAATAAATAAATAAAAACCAACAACGGAAAACCATCCTTGTGGCTGGGTCTGGTGATAAATGTCCTTAATCCCAGTTCTCAGGAGATAGAAGCTGGAAGATCTCTGTGAGTTTGAGACCAACCTGGTCTACACAGACAGACAGACAGACAGACTACATAGTGAAGTCCTATTCACCACTGCAACCGAGAGTTACACACACACACACACACACACACACACACAGAGAGAGAGAGAGAGAGACAGAGAGAGACACACACAGAGAGAGACACACACAGAGAGAGACAGAAAGAGAATCCTAGTATTCTGCAATTCAATTTCTCTTGTTACTAGTACCCAAAAGGCCTCTCTGCTCTGACTTCCAGACTTCTCTGAGGAATTCTCTCTACCTTCCCTACTCCCTCTGCCCCAGCAATAAAGAGAACCAGGTGAGGAATGCAACACAAATGTGTAGCTGGGAAAAACAGTGACAGTGGCAACAAGACTTTCTCTCTCTCTCTCTCTCTCTCTCTCTCTCTCTCTCTCTCTTGTTTTTTTATTTGTTTTGTTTTGTTTTGGGTTGCTTTGTTTGTTTGCTTTTTGTTTGTTTTGTTTTCTGAGACAGGGTTTCTCTGTGTAGTCCTGGCTGTCCTGGAACTCACTCTGTAGACCAGGTTGGCCTTGAACTAAGAAATCTGCCTGCCTCTGCCTCCCAAGTGCAGGGATTAAAGGCGTGCACCACCACTGCCTGGCAAGACTTTCTTTTAAGATGAAGAGGATTTGATGTTTGAAACATTAAAACATTAATGAGTTTTGATCCAAAGAAGACACTCGTTTGTGCAGAGGCCATAATTGTTATTTGTTAGTTTTGTTTTTCTTTTATTGAAAATGGATTTGTTTCTCATATAATATATTCTGATGACAATTTTCTCTCCCTCTACATCTCCCAATTCTCCCACACACACAACCCCGTCCATCTGTATTCATTTCCCTTCTGTCTCTACTAGAAAACAAACTTCTAAGGGCTAAGAAGTATAATAAGATAAAACAAAAGCAAACATGACTTTATAGGACAGAACAAACAGAAGAGACTCCAAGAGAAGCCACAGGAACACTGACAAAGAGACTCACTCTTTCCCACATTCAGGAATCCCATTTTTAAAAAAAGAGGGAAATATATATATCACCCTGGCATGGCTTTATAAGAAGAAATTTCCAAATATGCCATTGGGTATGCCTTCTGTTGGACATCTTCTGCTGGGCATGAAGCCTGCCTTTTAAAGTAGTTTGTTTACTATAGTGGCTATTCCTGGTTGTTAACTTGACTACATCCGGAATGAACTCCAGTCCAGAATCGGAGGGCTCACCTGTGACCTAGATCTTGAGGTATAGTGGCTATGAAAAGCTTAGGCTCAGGCAAGATACTGTCTTTAATCCCAGGAGACTAAAGCAAGGAGATCTCTGAGTTCAAGGTCAGCCTGGGACAAAACAAGTCCCAGATCCAAGCGTGTTGGTACACTCCTTTGATTTGGGCAACACCTTCTGCTGGAGACCTAAGGACATAAGAAGGGAGATTCGTTCTTCTTGCATTTACTTGCCAGCACATCTGTTGGAATCTACTAGCCTTGTGGGAACGAGCGACCACTAGATCCTTGGACCTCCCATTCACAGATGACCACTGTTGGGGAGCTTATTCTTTTCATTATTTCTTCTATGATTTTGTTGAAAATATTCTCTAGGTCTTTGGACTGGATTCCTTCTTCCTTTATTCCCTTTATTCTTTGATTTGGCCTTTTCATAGTGTCCCAGATTACCTAAGTGTTTTGTGTCCGAAGTTTTTTAGATTTATCATTTCCTTTGACTAGTGTATACATTTTTCTCGCATCTTTTTCAGTGCCTGCTTCTTTCTTACGTCTCTTGTATTCTATTGGCGCGGCTTGCCTCTGAAGTTCCTGTTCAAGTTCATAAAATTTTCATGTCCAAGTTTTTTTGGGTTTTTTGTTTGTTTGTTTGTTTTTAAATTGATTCTGCTTCTTCAGTTCTTGAAAAGTTTTATTCATTTCCTTTTGCTGTTTGTATTTTCATAGATTTTGTTAAGGGATTCATTCATTTTTATTTAAGGACTTTTTATCATATTTATGAAGGTCGTTTTAAGGTTCCTCCAGCTTTGTGCTTCAGCTGTGCTGCTTTTTATCAGAGCCTACTATAGTAGAGTTGCTGGGCGCGAGTGAAAACATATTTTCCTGGCATTTACTGATTGCATTTTCATGCTATCGTCAAGGCATCCTGATTATAGTTCTAGGTACTAATATTTGGTCTTGTCCTTGTTGGGGTTTGTTCCTTGGTTTCTGTTGTCTTCCTGTCTCTTAGGAGGGTGTTCTTGCCTGGCAGGGAATTCTTCTTGGATCGTGCCAGGTGGGGCCACTGGTTTTAGGTATTAAGAGCTTACACTAAGACTGTGGATGTGCTGGGTGGGTGGATGGGGGTGACAAGAGGGTTCACAAGAGGGAAGAAAGCAGAGTGGTCGCCATGATTTGTTTAGCCCCTTGGGAGTGGAGGCAAACAGTGAGGAGAGGCCACAAAAGGTAGTCTTCAACAGAGCTGAGAAAGAGGTTGGAGGACTAGATTTAGAGGAGGGGAGAGAGACTAGAGATCTGAAACTCATCTACTGGCTTAGCTGGTCTTCTTGCTTCTTTGGCAGCTTGGCTAGCTGGCTCCCAGGGAGTACCTGCTAAAGTTGGGGAAAGAGAAAACAGGGTAAGTGGTGAGGAAGGTTGGAGAAGATCTGCATGATCCACTGGAGATGAGAAAGGGAGAGAGAGGCAGCTGAGGTATGCTGCGGGAGCTGGGGATGAGAGTCAAAGACTGATTTGTAAACAGAGGAGGGCCAGGCTGCCCATTTCATAGCCAGAGCCTGTTATTTCTCAGGCTATTAGAAACTTGTTTCCAGAGCAGAAAGAACTCCAGCAGGCAAGGCACCAAGAAGAACCCAGAATCAAGACAAAAATAGATGATGCTCACCTCTTAGAAATTGTTTCAGGTCCGGTATAATGACACATACTCAAAAATTCCCAGCACTCAGGAAGCAGAGGCAGGGGTGGGGTGCTGCTTGAAATTAGAGGACATTCGGCCACACTGTGAATCCCTGTTTTTAAGTGAATAAATAATATAAAATCAGCAAATCTAACAAATCTCTTAATATAAAAACCAGTGATCTCTGACGAGAGAGGTGGCTAAGAGTGCATGTTGCTCTTGTAGATGACCCAGATTTGCTAACGTGAATTCTAAGAGATCTGTCACCTTCTTATATATATTCCATGGTTACTAGGGAGGAATATATTATATAAACATATTTGCAGGCAAAACAGCATTGACATAAAATAAAATAAATAAATCTAAATGAAGACATTTTAATCACTGATATGGAACTGAGGATATATTTCATTAATAGAATGGTAACTAAGTATTCAGGAGGCCAGGAGTACAAGTTGACTCAACATAAGTGTACACACACACACACACACACACACACACACACACATCATTCATTTGTTTTCCCCAGAAGAGGGGGCATGGGCAAAGATGAAATCAGGCAGATTTGAAGAAAAAATATAGTAGTCATGATAGAAAAATTACCTTTGGAAAACTTGTGTAAGTAATTTTATGTATACATAGCAGAAAGAAAGGGAAAGAAAAATATTTATGAACTTTTACTTATCCACAAGTAAAAGACATAAATGAGTTTAAGGCGAAATCGACTGAGACTACACATTAAAAACATCCTGGGAATGCAAGGCATGGGCACATATTCCTTTAAGACAGAATTTGTGAGGGACAGAAAGCCAGATCTCTGTGAGTCTATAGTCAGTTTTGTACTCATAGTGAATTCCAAGCCAGCAAAATATTAACAACAACCAAAACAACCAAATACAGAAACAAAAAAGGAAAGACAGAAATAGAAACCACAGACAGATAGATAAAAAGTCATGGATGCAGTGGAGTGGAAGAGTATGTGTTTAGCATACTCCAGTCTCTGGGTCTGATGACTAGAACGCTACAAACAACTCCAGAAGAATTCTATTCTTATTATAAGAATTTAAAAACAGATCTTAGCCGGGCAGTGGTGGTGCACACCTTTAATCCCAGCACTTGGGAGGCAGAGGCAGGCGGATTTCTGAGTTTGAGGCCAGCCTGGTCTACAGAGTGAGTTCCAGGACAGCCAGGGCTACACAGAGAAACCCTGTCTCGAAAAACAAAAACAAAAACCAAACCAAATCAAACCAAACAAACAAACAAAAACAGATCTTGCAGGTTGGAGGTGTAACTTCGTTTTAGTGCTTGGTCATTCTCCTTTGTATGAAGACTTAGGTTTGATCCCCTGAACCTCAAAAAACCAGTATGGCTGCACTGCTCTTATCCTTGTATGGCATAGGCAGAAAGTTCAAAACTTGAAGGTCATTCCCAGCTGTATAACAGTTCAACGCTAGTACAAGCCCTAAATACTCTGTCCAAAAGAAAAAAAAAAGTCTTCCAAACTGAGGATGGCATAATAATTATAATCTCAGCATTCAGGGAGCTGAGGAAGGAGACTTGAGAGCTCAAGGCTATTGTAGACTATAGTAATCTAGAGGCCATCCTGGACTGCATAGTGATACTCTTGTCTCAAAGCAAAAAAGAAAGAAAAAGAAACAGAAAGTATCCTGATGTATGACTATGCATACTAGCCTCTGAACCAAAGGTTAACTTCTGACTACCCACCATAAGATAGATGGGAAGGGGCAGATGAAATCAATACCACCTCAGTTCAAGCATCTAGAAACTGAATTCAGTATCCAGCAATACTTTGCTACTTCTGCCATTTCCTCTTTCCCTTTCATAAAAACAAAGAAAAAACTCTAGAAGCATTCGAGCAAGCAATTAGACCCATTGGGGTCTAGTTAGAGAAACCACAAGCAGAGTGAGAACATGCCATCTGCTGGGGAATTATAGGTAACCTGACTACTGTTATGTCTTAGGCTTACACATTAACCAAGCCATCCTCTTCTGTACAAAGAAAGAATGATCCCTTTCATGTAGAATTTGTCATATATTCCTTCAGTGTGCTTCCTCACCATGAAGTACCTCCCCCTCCCTTTCTCTTCTTAAGGGACCTGTGATGGTTTGTAAATGCTTGGCCCAGGGAGTGGCACTATTAGGAGGTGTGCCCTTGTTGGAGTGTGTCACTGTGGGCCTCTGGGCATGGGCTTAAGACCCTCACCCTAGCTGCCTGGAAGTCAATCTTCGTCCAGCAGCCTTCAGATGAAGCTGTAGAACATAGAACTCTCAGCTCTGCCTGCACCATGCCTGCCTAGAAGCTGCCATGCTCCCATCTTGATAATAATGGACTGAACCTCTGAACCTGAAAACCAGCCCCAATTAAATGTTGTCCTTTATAAGACTTGCCTTGGTCATGGTGTCTGTTTACAGCAGTAAAACCCTAACTAAGACAGGAACTTAACTTTAAGGTAATTTTCTTTGTCTCTTTGGTCTGAAACTCTCTGCTTCAGATACCTGGTGTACATTATTGAACGCCTCTCTTTCTTGAATCTCCATCCTTCTTTCAGACATAACAACTGCATGTTTCTCAAATCCTCCCACCCAGATTATTGTCCTTCATTCTCACTATAAAACTGTGTGAAACCACCAAGCAATAACCATGTGTGTTGTTTCGAATAAGAATGGCTGTCAGAGTTCATATGTTTAAATACTTAGTCCACAGCTGATGGAACTGTTTGGGAAGGATTAAGGGTGTGAACTTATTGGAGGATTTGCAGTCCTTAACACCACCTCATGCTTGTGGATCAGATGTAAGCTTTTATCTATTTGTTCCAGTGCCATTCCTGCCTGCCTCCTTCTGTGCTCCCAGGCATGAGGGTCATGGACTCACCCTCTGAAACGTTAAGAAGACCTCCATTAAATCCTTTGTTTTTTGAATTGCCTTGGTCATGGTACATCTTCACAGTGACTAAGGCAGCCACTTTGAGATTTCATCTCACTCTAATCAGAATAGCTTTCATCAAGCAAAAATGACAATTGCCAGTAAGTATACCAGGAAAGAAGAAGTCTTTCTTTTTCACTACTGGTGTTGCAGTCACTAGGAGAGTTACATTAGGGTGTTCATAAACCACATTAAAACCACCATATGACCCAGCTACTCCACTCCTGGGACTCTATATGAAGGATTCTACCTTCCACCATGGAGATACTTACTCCTCCATATTCACTCCACCTCTGTTCACAACAGCTAGAAAGTAGAAGCAGCCTAGATGCCTATCAAGTTATGATTAATGGAAATGTATCATATATTCTGGAGACTATAATTGCATCATTTCCTCCTTCCCTTTCTTCTAGCTATTTTTGGAACAAGAGGTGGGACTCTCAGCTTGTCTAACCCCATGCCTACCTGGATACTGCCATGTTCTCACCTTGATGATAATGGACTGAACCTCTGAACCTGTACCAGTTCCAATTAAATGTTGTTTTTTATAGGAGTTTCCTTGGTCATAGTGTCTGTTCACAGCAATGGAAACCCTAACTAAGGCAACTTGGCTTGGATAACTAATTGGTGTGCTCCTCCCTGGGAAGACTACTCCTCTCACTCTCAGCATCCCTTAATTGCCTGTGGTTCTTTGTCTAGACTAAGGCCTTATGAACTTTCCTGCTTCCACATGATATTTATATGGTGCAACCCTCATTAGAGAAGCTTCTTCTTGCAGTAGATGGGAGCTAACACAGAAACCCACAACCGGCCAATGTACAGAGAGTAAGAGGCTTTAGAGTCCACCACCCTAAATGAGTTGTCTTTATAAAAGACATTATTTTAATAAAGAACATTTATTTAAATAAACACTCTTCCCCTCAAGGCTCAAGGATGTACTCAAAAGAGGATGCGGCAAAGTTGTAAGAGCCAGTGGTGACAGGTGATGCCTAAGAAACAGTGTCTTCCATACAAAAGGATTTATGCACATATGAAAACATGTGCAAGACTTGCAGAAGTTAAAGCCGTACAAAATGTCAGCATGGAGAAGAGGAAGTAGGCACAAAGTTCCACCTCTAACCAAAATGCTATTTGCAATTAATACTTGCTGAGAAAGGGAAAATCTGGTTTTGCTGGAAGGTCACTAGGCATACCAATCACAATCCAGGGCAGATCCCATGCCCAGGAACAGTTGACCAACACAAAATTAACTCCATGGTTTTTGTGTGCTTTTTGTTGTTTTTATTGTTGTTGTTCTTTGATATTTTTAAAATTTATTTATTTTTTGTCATTTAGAATTTTGTTTTGTTGGTCTGTTTTTGAGAAAAAAAAAAAGAAAGAACAAAGTTGGGTGGAAAGAGAAGTGGAAAGGTTCTGAGGGGACATTGGGAAGAAGAAAGAATATGACCAAAATATATTGTATAAAAATTAAAATATAAAAAGGTAATAAAATTTTAAAAATAATTATTCATTTTGGTATGTCTCAAGCACACCTCACTCCATGACAGAAATGCCATGCAGACCATAAAAGTCAGCATGGAGACAGTAGTACCATCTGCCAAAACTAAAACAAAGGCCTAATCCATCAAAGTTCATACAGTTCTGGAAAAGTCTCAAAATGTACTAACCTTGCCTTTTGGCTTCTGCAGTTCTACTTCTGATTAGCTGTTCTTGTTAATTTAAGTATGTCAACCCAGGACTTATTTCCTTTTGTTGTTCTTAAAAACCTCACCCTGAGAAAGGCTCAGGGCTATACTGGGATTCTAAACACCCAGTGTAGTTGCTGACTATTAAAGACTTTCTATTGGCTCACACCCATGTCCTAGCAGTCTTCTCTGGTGAACACCTCACTACAGGGACTCCTGGAGAAGGCTGAGTCAGTGAGATGTCCTCTTGAAGCATGAGGTGAGGAGTTTGTTGGATGTACCTCTGGTTCCCATCAAGAGGAACAGCCTCTGCACTCTCTCAACAGTAATAGGGACACTGACTGTGAACTGAAACTTCTGAAAGCATAAGGCAACCTTCATTCCTCAGAAACTGTCTGTCCATGTCATTTTGCCCATAGTCACAGAAAGCTTACATAGTACCCCTGCGTAGAACTTATCAGCTTATCTACTGGATGAATTTGGAAAGAAATTAATAAAATGAATTATCTACTATTGAAATTTTATGTTCACTAAGCAATGCCCAGCTTGGGGTTTTGGAGGGTGGGGGATGGTGTGCTTTTTAAAAAAATATATTAACATTTGGCAAGTATAGTAATGCATGCCTGTTTTGCTGGCAATGGGCAGGTGGACCGTGAGTTTGAGTCCAGCCTAAACTATATAGCAAGTTAGAAGCCAGCCTTGGAGAGGCAGGCGGATTTCTGAGTTGGAGGCCAGCCTGGTCTATAGAGTGAGTTCCAGGACAGTCAAAGCTACACAAAGAAACTCTGTCTCGAAAAAAAAAAAAAAAAAAAAAAAAAAAAAAGCCAGCCTTGGACTTCATAACAAAATGATGTCTGCAAAAGCAAACTAAGCCAGAATGAAATGAAATTAAACAAATCAAAACAAAACACCCTTAGGAAAACAAACAAAACCACTAATAAACCACATGTGATGCATGTCTATAATTCCAGGAATTGGCACATGAAGATTGGGGGACTTGGAGCTCAAGGCTGGCCTCAGTTATGTAATGAGTTTGAGGCCAGAGCAGCAAAACACAATTTCAAAAAGCTAATCCAAAACTGCATTAAAGAAAAAAAAAAAAAAAAGCTTACAAAGGAAAAACCGCACTGAGTATATAAACTGCCCTTAGGAGCAGGCTCCATGCCCGGCCGTAGATGGCTAATGCAAAATGAACTCAATGGTATTTTTGGAGCTGGTTTTTTAAATTTTGTTTTTGTTTGTTTGTTCATTTGTTTGTTTATTTCATCTCATAATGCTTTCTCTAGACTTTCTTTTCTTAAACTTTAAAAAAAAAAATCTTATAGTTTCCAATTTTGTGTCTCTATGCGTTTTCTGTCTATGAAAATGTGTGTGTGTGTGCATCTACTGTGTGTTTCTTGTGCCTTTGCTTTGGCTCTTGTATGTTTCATGTGTTTTTTTTTTCCTATTCAGTTTTTCTGTTTGTTTGTGTTTTACCTTATTTTATTATTATTATTATTATTCTTTTTTGTTTGTTTTGTTTTGTTTTGTTTTAGATATCTATTTGTTTCCTAAAAGAGAGAGAGCAAGAAAGGAAGTGCATTTGGGTTCATCTGGGGGCAGGTCTGAGAGGAGTTGGGAGAAAAACCAGAATCAGAATTTATTGTATGAAAAAAAAAATTATTTATTACAAAAAAAAAAGTCAGTAAAACTGTGGTGCTTGAAAACGAATGCTCCCCATAGGCTCATTTATTTGAATGTTTAGTCATCAGTGAATAGCACTATTTGAAAGGATTAGACAGATCAAAGGATCATGGCAAGTCCAGAGTCTCTGTCTCTCTCTGTCTCTGTCTCTGTCTCTCTCTCTCTCTGTCTCTCTCTGCCTTCAAATTAGAATGTAGCTTTGAGCTACTTCTCTAACACCTGCCTTCCTGTTATTCCTTATTATCCATGATGATGATGAACTAAAGCTTGGAAACTGTAAACAAGCCTTGAATTAAATGCTCTCTTTCATAAGTTACCATGGTCATGATAGCTATTCACAGCAATGGAACAATGACTAAGACACTTAGTGTGCTAGCAGATGCCTGTACCTCCAACACAAGAGGAAGAAGGTAGGAGGGTCAGGAGTTCAAGGTCAGCCTAGGCTTATAAAACAAACCAACAAAGCAAGCAAAGGCCATAAGTAATCCAATTAGGAGGCAGAGACAAGAGGCTTGCTACAAGTTTGAGGTCATCCTGGTGAGTTCCAGGCCAGTCAGGGCTACCTAGTGGGTACCTGTCTTAGCAATAAAGACAGCAATCATTCCTAAGCTGCTAGCAGAAGTGAAGCTTTAGGCAAATATTTCATTGCATCTTTTATGCATTCAAGCTCATTCCTTTATTCCTACTTAGGCTTCTGTAATAGCTATTGCTCAAGACATAATTATAAACAGTAAAATTTGTCCCTTTTTGGTGTGCAGTTTAGAAAAATTTTTGAAAACATATGTAGCATGTAACAGCTGTGATACAACATTTACGTCTTCTGACATTTCACCTTGAGGCTCTTACTAGGTTTCTACTTGTCTTATGTAACCTAGGCTAGCCCTTGACTGACTATGTAGTCAAAGTTGATGTGGAACTCCTGATCCTTCTGCCTCTGCCTCCCATAGTGTGAAATTTCAAGTGTGTGCCACAGTGTCAAGCTTCCAAATCAGTTGACTACATCTCATAGGGTAGTCACAGTGGTCGGTGCTAAAGATACATTAATACAAAGACATTAAGGTGTAGTCTCTGTGGGTATTGCTGTTAAGTAGTAAAAACAGGCTTGAAAATAAACTGTTACCACAAGATAAATATTATTTAAACAACAGAGAACAAAAACAACAGCCAGGCAGAGAGTTGCATACCTGTAATCCCAGTCCTCTGGAGACTTAATCTGGAGGGCAGCCATGAACTCCAGGTCTGCATGGGCAACACGGCCAGTTCTGGGCCACATAGAACCACAAAGTGAGATACTGTCTCAAAAACAGTAGGGAAAAAACAATCTCCCAGACAAACAAGGGATGGTGAATTCAAACAAAACCTCTTTTTAAATTGCCAATAAAGGAAGCTCCTCACTCATTCCTTGTGCATTTGTTCTCCAAACTGAGGCTTCTAAGGGATTGTTTGCTCGGTGCCTGAGCTAAAGGAAGAGCCATTCAAACTTTGGACTTACATTGCAGGCTATTTTTGCCTCGGACCTTTGTAGTTTAAGTTTGACTTTAAATCATAATCAAAGATTGGAGGTTGAGTCAACAAGCCAGTGAATAATTTAATTGAATTTGAGCTATGCACAAATAGCCTGGGGCACAGTTTTCTTATTGGTGAAAATGCCTTTCTATATCAAGTTCGGTAAGGACCCACTCACCAACCAGACTTATCTGTGTTTGGTTCGGTTTGGTTTCATCTCTGTCCCCTCTCCTTTTCTAGCCCTTGTACATGCTACTCTCCACACTGCCTTACCACCATGAACACTGTTCCTTGCCTTCTGGTGACCCCAATCTACTAGTGAAGAATTTACTGTCTTATTTTAATCATTCTTACATTCTTAGAGCATGTGGCACTTCCAGGTGAACTGTTAGTATCCCAAAATAATATTTCTCTAATGACAATCTTAAGGGAGGCTCAGGAAGGAGGCCAGCTTGGAATTCATGGACTGTTTCAAATAAACCAAAGGCTGGGGTAGATTTTAAGTGGGAGAGCAGTTGCTTAGCATGTGAAAGGCCTGAGTTTTTATCTCCAGCGCTGCAAAGGAAAACAAAACCAATGAATAAAAAGCCACTCCCGTCATGTGTGACAATTGCTTATAATTACTCTGTTTACTCCCAATAGACCCTAAGCTATATCACAAGTTCAGACTGAAGCTCATCAATCTTAACTGGATAAATAAGAAATAATTAAGAATGGTATAAGTGATCTGGTATATAAACATCTTTGAATCTGGAGTTATAGTTTGAAATTATTATACAGGGGCTAACTAGTGATCTACATATAATTGCTTAAATATACCAAGGGCATGATAGCATAAGCCCTTGGTGAAAACTCTGGGACAGGCACATCAATAGCATAACCCAACACCTACATTTTTAGTATTTGGCTACTTAAATGTATTTATCCATTTGAGAGAGGATTTCATCCAGGAGGGAGAAAGTAATTATTCCTGTGACGATCTGCTATTACAGGCCTGAACTGCCACAGGCAAAGAGCCACCCAAAAAACCTATGCAGGGTGAGTCACAAAGACTCACCTACACTCTACACTGTGCCTGAATGAATTCTAGTTTCTAATCACACAGCTAATCATGAACATGAATGCTCTAAGATGGAAGATCTGGCTATTCGAGGGACATTTCTGTATTCTTGTGAGGGAGTCAGGAAACTGAGGTTCTAAAGTACAGGCTTTCAAATTAGTTTTTCTTTCTTTCCTTCTTTCTTCTCATCCCTTTCTTTCTTCCTTCCTTCTCCTCCCCCATTCTCTCTCTCTTTCTTTTTTTATTTAATGTTTTGGTTTGCATTTTTTTTTTTTAAACAGGCTCTTCCTATGTAACTCTGGATGGCCTGGAACTTGCTACGTACATAATGCTGGCCTTTAACTCCCTGCAATCATTCTACCTCTGGTGTGGAGCCACTACGTCTGCATTGAACTTCTGAAGGATTTTCAAAGCATTTTCGTCTTCCTGAAAGAAAAGAAGGAACTTGGTTTGTGGATGGATTGTACCGTGCTTCTCAATAGCCTTGCAGGTTATTTGTTAACCTGTAGAAGGAGATCCATATTCTAATTCTAGCTCAAGCCATACATATGGAAATGGAAAATCACTTAACCTAACAGTACAATAATGAATATGTAAATTTGGCAGCATTTTAGACAGTGATAACTGCTATTAGAAAGAAAACAGCCTGGTGGAAGTGGCATGTTAGAGGCAGGCAGATCTCTGAGTTCAAGGTCAGCCTCGGCTACAGAGCAAGTTCCAGGACATTGAGAACTATAGAAAAACCCTGTCTCAAAAACCAAGAATAGAGCCATGTGTTTAACTAATATTCTATGGACACACACCTTAGTAAAGTATTGAAGACCCCCATACTCGGGAGACCCTTCCTCAAGTCTCAGGAAATAAAGAAATAGAAAATTGTGCAACAGAATAAGAATCATCAGAACTGTTTGCCACACATCTAATCTTTTTGGTTATTGATCAATAATTGTTGTAAGTTGTCAACACATTGGCACATAACTCATTCTAGAACACATTTTGAAATTGATGATTATCATTGTTATCTTAGAATTAGACTTTTCTGGTACACCTGTTAGGACCTGTTGCCAAGGGTTTCTAAACACCATTGAAATGAGGTGTTCAGCATTGCTCTCAAGTATAAAGTAGAAAAACAGCTTCACATAAGTTTCTACATGAATACTCTTCTTCTTTTTTTTTTAAGTAGACAAAGAAGCGAAGGAGGAGGGAGAAATCCTTAACCATTTAAATTATTGTAGCCTTCTTGTATTAATAGAAGATGAAGGAGAGGTATATAGAATACAAACATCTTGGATCTAGCAAAGTGAATTCTCCAATGTGTCCCTTTGTTTTGAGACAGGGTCTCACTCTGTAGCTTTGAGTAGCATGGGATTACTAAGGTAGACTTAGCTGGATTCAAACTCATAGATATCCTCCTGCCTCTGTATTCCAATGCTAGGATTAAAGTTATACACTAACAGCCATGGCTGGTTTGGGGTTTTGATATTTTGCCATGAGGTATAATGTAGTTCAGGCTAGCTTTAAAGTACTTACTGATCCGCTTGCTCTCATTCCCGAGTGCTGGGATTATAGGCATGCACCACCACACCTGGCTCACAAATGCACTAGGAGTCTAATATCCTCCCACTCTACACCATTTATTGGAACTTCTTATTGAAGAGCCCCAAACTCAGGAGACCCTTCCTCAAGTCTCAGGAAATCACGACCCACCCAAAGATCACAATAAACCATACCTGGATGCAGTCAGCAGAGGGTTTATTAGGGAAGTAATCTGGCAGCGAGCGGTCTCACTACCACTCACGCAGGAGTAGAGTTCGACGACTACAGCCAGTCCGAGGAGGGTATTAAAGGGAAAAACCACAAACCAGAGTAGTGGGGAGGGGGGGAGGGGTTGTCAAGGATACAAAACATAAAAATAGTGAAACATTCCAGAGGTACTCACACTAAATGATTAGAGTCATGTGAAAAATCACTCTACACACTCATTCTTCTCAAAAATGTAGTCTTACACATGTCACTGTCCCCTATACTGTCATTACAAAATATTTCTTACTTCCTCCGGTCACAGCCCCACCTAGATGGCTTGTATTTTTTTTATGGTCAGGAATGTGTCTTCCTGCTTCGCCCCCCACCCCCACCCACAGGTGGGCCTACTGCCTGAGGCTTGAGGAATGTAATCCAACATGTGTCCTCTGATTCAGGGGCAATGTCCTTCACCCGGAATGTGCCCTGGGGTAGTGAAGGCCTGAAATCTTATTTTCAGTTCCGCATTCTGGAATCTGCACTTTTCCTACTCAGGTATAAGGCAAAAAATCTACACATATTCATAAAATGGCCTTTATAATTTTTCACTCTACATCCCCACTTTTTCCGATTAGGTTATGTTTTTAATCATAAAAACTCAATTATTAATAAGTCCATTCCTACCCCACATTTTCTGATTTGGATCTTTAGAAAAGTTTAAACTCAAGTGTCATCATAATTATCATTTTCTTGACCTAAAGCTGTATATTGGTGTCGCAACACAAAAAGCTGAACAGCACTTATGCCTTCTTTAACAAAAGTTACTAATCTATTTAGAATGCAGGGGCCTATGGTTAAAAGCAAGAGTAAAATCACAAGAGGTCCAGCAAGGGAGGATAATAGGGTTGTCAACCAAGGGGACTTATTGAACCAATTTTTGAACCAACTTTGCTGCGCCTCTCTATCTTTCTGTCTCTGGTCTAACCTTTCTCTGAGTTTACTCAGAGAATCTCTTATCACTCCTGAATGGTCTACATAGAAGCAACATTCTTCCCTTAGAGTAGCACACAAACCTCCTTCCTTAAGAAACAGCAAGTCTAGTCCTCTTCTAATTTGTAGAACAACTTCTGAGAGGGAAGTCAATGACTCTTCTAACGTTGTTACTGACTGTTCCAGGGCTCTCAATCTACATCAATGGCAGTTCTCAACTGATGAAAATAATGAGGTGTCTGTATCAATGTAGCGGCACCTGTCCCCACACCTGTAGCCACTCCCAGGCCCAATATAACGGCTAGAGTCAAGGAAACAGGCTCCCTGCTGAAGCGTCTAGGGTGTATCTCAAACTCATGTTCAAGAGTACCTGCGGGGTGATAGTAAACCCGGGGAATTAACTGAACAAGTACACAATAATCTTTGTTCTCATCAAAGATAGCAGTGGAAACACATGGTGTTAGCCCAGAGCTGCAAGCCCACCATTTATCAATTTCAGGTACTAAGAATCTGTTAACAGAGGTCTTTGGGCTCTTAAGAGTCTGGTTGCATAGATGTTTATAAACTTCTGGTGGATTTCCTACGCAGACCCCTTGTCCTGAAACTTCAGTAAGTGTTAATCTACTTTTACTGTTCCATATACAAGTGCTGTGGCTGGTGGTGGTGTTAAAAGTCCCTGTCATTGCAATACTTTCATAATAAGGGGGTCCTGAGGAGAGGCAGAGCCAACAGGATTTAGTCATGTTAGGTTGAGATCCATTTAATACAGTAAAGGCTTCCTGAATTAAATTTAACAGTCTCTGTCCAGTGCTTGGAATGGATGTAGCTGGAGTGAGAACGGAACTGAGGATGTTACCTTCCGTGGGTCTAGGAGGTGCCACTGGGGCAGCTGGTGGGGGTGGTTTCTGTTCAGATAACACACTATTGGGGCCTAAAGATTGGGCTGGAGGACTCTCTATTTTCAGGCAGACAAGAGGGCGAGATCCCACCCCACCTCCAGGTTCATAAAAGACTATGCCCCAGGTCATACCATTGTACCATCTAGAAAAGTCTGTCGCTTTTCCCTTCTCAGTGAATTGCATCTTTATGTAGTCTAAATCGGTTGGGGAGCATGGCTTCTCTTTATACAGTCCCATTATCGCATGTGGTCCTGGTCCTGAGTTAGCAAAAGAAAAAGTCAGTCTATCCCCAGTGGATGATGTAGCCCCACTTCTAATCTCCATCATTTGAGGTGACACAGCTCCACTTCCCACAGAAGAATTCTTGGAGTCTCCCACAATGTGTATCCTTATCAGACTCAGGACAACTGTAAAACCCATAGCTGCGCACTAAGTTGGGGGGGAAGCTCCTGGCCGCAGGGTTGATCTGACAGAGACAGAAGTATAAGGCAGGCCACCATGTTCCCAGGGGGGCAACCTGTTGGGTACTGTTTATAACAGCGCCAGTAATTGGGTCCACAATTTGCCAGGTGAGTTGTTGAGGGGTATGGAAATTGGGGCTCTTACTCAGAGCAGCGTTTACGAAACAGGCACAGCTTAAGAGGGTTATCAGTCTTTTCCAAGGCCCATTCATCTTGCTGAGAGTCTAGAGGTGCTCTTTTCACATGGGAAGCGTGGATCCGTGAGGCTATGCCGTCCACTTTCACTGCTGTAGGGGTGGTCAAGAGGACCAGGTACTGGCCTTTCCACCGTGGCTCAAGGTTGCCCGTCTGATGTCTCCTCACCAGCATGGCGTCTCCAACCTCGAACTGGTACAGCTACAGCACTGGGTCTTCTTTTGGAGCATAAGAGTTCTTCAAAGCTCCCCAGATCTCATTCTTTACAGTTTCTAAGGCCTTTGGTTGGGCTAGAACAGGCAGAGGAGGAATATAGCGATCATCAAAGCGTGCTACACTCTCAAGGGTCTCATAGATGGGAGGTGGGGATCCATAAAGAATCTCAAAAGGAGTAAGTCCTAGGACTCTGGGCGTATTTCGAACCCGGAATAGGGCAAGAGGGAGCAAGGCTGTCCAATCATTTCCGCCAGTTTCAATGGACAATTTAGTCAGGGCCTCCTTAATGGTTCTATTCATCCTCTCTACCTGTCCTGAACTCTGGGGTCAGTAAGAACAATGTAATTTCCAATCAAACCCCAATTGTCTGGCCAATCCCTGACTTACCTGGGTGACGAAGGCAGGCCCGTTGTCTGACCCAATTACCGTAGGTACTCCAAACCTGGGTAGAATCTCTTCCAGTATCTTCTTGGCCACCACAGTAGCAGTTTCCTTTTTGGTGGGAAATGCCTCAACCCATCCTGAGAAAAGTGTCTATAAACACTAGGAGATATTTGTTACCATATCTGGCTGGTCTTACTTCAGTGAAATCAACCTCCCAATATGAACCAGGTCGGTCTCCCCCGCAGCCTGGTTCCTTTTACCTCTTGATGGTGACCGGCGTTTGTGAAAGCGCATGCTTTACACTCTCGCACTAGCTTGTGAGCTAGTTTCTTCAGCCTTGGAATCTTATACCAAGACTGGGCCACTATCTCCATCATCTTTTCAGGTCCCAGGTGGGTCCACTGATGAAGCCCAGATAGATAATGTAGGCTTTCTTCCTCTGATAGGGGCACTGGCTTAGCCCATGGCAGCTTAATAGGGTCAGGGACCTTGAGCCTGAGTTTGACGGCTAAAATCATGGGTCCCTGAGCAGCCTTCTTTGCTTCAATGTCAGCCATCTGATTTCCTTTAGCAACAAAGTCAGTTCCTTTCTGATGGCCAGGACCTTTTTTGGAAGGTGGATTGCCTCTAAAAGGTTTTAAAATCTCTTCTTTGTTCTTAATGTCTTTACCTGCTGAGGTTAATAACCCTCTCTGTTGGTAGATAGCACCGTGTACATGAGCAGTAGCAAACGCATATCTACTGTCAGTATAGATGTTTACTTGTTGTCCTCTGCCAGTTTTAGGGCTTGTGTTAGAGCCACTAGTTCTGCTTTCTGCGCTGAGGTTCCTTCTGGCAGAGCTGAGGCCCACACTGTCTTTTTCCCATCTACCACTGCTGCTCCTACTTTTCACTTACCCTCAACCACGAAGCTGCTCCCATCAGTGACCAGGTCTTCACCCCTGGCCAGGGCTTATCAGTCAAGTCTGGACTGCTGGATGTTTCTTCAGCCAGTATTTCTTCACAACTGGTGGATCACAGAGCTGTCAGCCTAGGGTAGCAGGGTGGCAGGGTTTAGGATGGCCGGTGGGGCAAAGGTGATACCGCTCAGTCAAGAGGAGACTCTGGTAATGTGCCATTCTGGCATTTGTCATCCAGGCGATCGGGAGGTTGTCTGACTATGCTCTCCAGAGTGTGGGGGACCACTATTGACAGTTTTTGGCCCCAAGGTTAGTTTATCAGCATCTCTCACTAGTAGAGCCGTAGCTGCTATGGCCCTTAGACAGGCAGGCCAACTACTGGCTACCGGGTCTAGCTTCTTTGAGAGATACGCCACTGGGTGCTTCCATGGTCCCAGAGTCTGAGTCAAAACTCCCCTAGCGATCCCCTTCCTCTCATCTATATAGAGGGTGAAAGGCAAGGTCAAGTCTGGTAAGGCCAAGGCTGGGGCTTCTAGCAGAGCCTTTTTCAAAGCATCAAAGGCTTTTTGATGTTCCTCTGTCCAGACAAACTCCCCTTGTTCTTTAGTCAAGGAGTATAACGGTGCTGCCAGGGTGGCAAAATCTGGGATCCACAGTCTGCAGAACCCAGCTGTCCCAAGAAATTCTCTTACTTGATGAGGGATCAACTGACATTATCAGTTCACTTTCATGAGTTCCAGAAGTTTTGCTATCAACACTTCAATACTCTAGTATGTGTATTAGCTATCTATGTCTGTTTATCACATGATTCTCAAAGATTAACAGTTTAAAATAATAATTTTAAAAGTGTTTAAACAGCCAGGCGGTGGTGGCACACACCTTTAATCTCAGCACTTGGGAGGCAGAAGCAGGTGGATTTCTGAGTTCGAGGCTAGCCTGAGCCTGGTCTACAGAGTGAGCCAGGACAACCAGGATTACACAGAGAAACCTTGTCTTGAAAAACCAAAAAAAAAAAAAAAAAAAAAAAAAGTGTTTAAACAAAAAACACTTATTATTTTGTATTATTTGTGAGGAAGAAAAATCTGGAGTCATGTAGTCTGTAGATTCTGTGTCAGAAGTCCTTATGAAGATGGGTGGTGCTGGCACATGTCTTTTATTCCAACACTCAGGAGGTGGAGGCAGGGGCATCTCTGAGTTTGAGGTCAGCCTGGTCTACAGAGTAAGTTCCAGGACAACCAGAGGCCACACAAAGAAATTGTCTCAGGAGAGAGAGAGAGAGAGAGAGAGAGACACGTTCAACCATGTATACATATAGTGAGTTGGGAAGTGAGCCTGTACTATATTAGATCCTGGCTCATAAAACCAAAAAAATAAAAAAATGAGTCCTACTAATGATAATCTAATAATAAACGTGGTCAGTATGAAATAAGCTGCTGGACATGTTGTCTCACAACTGTAATTGCTGTACCCAGGAGGATGAGACAAGAGAATTGTCTTGAGTCAAAGGCGAGTCTGGGCTACATAGTAAGTTCCAAGCTAACCTGTGCTACAGAGTGAAACTATCTCAAAAAAGCCAAAATATATAAATAAATAAAACATGAAACAAGCTTGCGATTAAGATAGAAATACTAAATGGGTAACTATGTATGTTATTGTCAATTTAATTTGTAATAAAGTCAGTTGGGAACAGTGGTGGTATACCTATAATCCTAGCACTGGGGAGACTGAGGCTGGGCTTGGAAAGCTGAAGTGTAGCCTGTGCTGTATAGGCCTAAAAGAGGCATAGAACAGAAAAAAAAACAAAACAAAACCCAACAACAACCTCCTAGCTTGTGAGCTCGTCCTATGAACCTGTGGCCACATGTCTCAGTAAAAGGACCATCTGAGGCCAGACTCAATGGTTCTCCACTGCCTCTGTGGTTCTCTGTGAATTTGTTGACAACTCTCTTGTTCTACCTTTTGTTCACAAGTCTCCTTGACTCTATAGATGTTATAAAAATTTATGACATCTCTGCTGGCTGCTTTCTGTCAACTTCTCAAACTATGGGAAGGAGTCTTAGAGTCTTGATTCACACACACACACACACACACACACACACACACACCTCTATCTCATTACCTGTAGGCAAATCAGTAGGTCATTTTCATGATGGTGAATAGTGCTGCCCCTGGGCACATGGTCCTGGGATGTATAAGAAAGCAAGTAAGCAGGACATGTGGGACAAGCCTGTAAGCAGTGTTTCTCCATGACTTCAGAACTTGCATTTAGGTGCCTGTCCTGTCGAGAGTCTGCCATGATTTCCTTCAGTGATAGACTGTTACCTGAAAGTGTAAGATGAAATAAAACCTTTATCTCATAGTTGCTTTTTTTTCATGGTATTTAAAAAAGCAATAAAAAAGTAAATAATGCATCACCATACTGCAATAGGTAGAGCTGATGTGTAATTTTAATTTTAGCACTTACAGGTAGGAAGATCAGAAGTTCTGATCATTCTCATCTGCACAGGCAAAAGATCCCATTTCACATGCTTCTCTCAAAAAAGAGAAACATACATAAAAATACATGTATATATGTGACAGTATAGAATGGTTTTATAAAAATGGAATTATAGAGAATTTTTACATTATAAAGTTTAGCTTACATTTTTTTTTTTTTTTTTTTTTTTTTTTTTTTTGGTTTTTCGAGACAGGGTTTCTCCGTGTAGCCCTGGCTGTCCTGGAACTGTAGACCAGGCTAGCCTCGAACTCAGGAAATCCGCCTGCCTCTGCCTCCCAAGTGCTGGGATTAAAGGCGTGCGCCACCACCGCCCGGCTAGCTTACATTTTTTAAATTAGATTTTTTTTTTTGTTTTATTTTATGTGTGAGTGTTTTGCTTGTACTGAAGACCCCCATACTCGGGAGACCCTTCCTCAAGCCTCCGGATCTCGACCACCCAAAAATCACAAGAAACCATACCTGGATGCAATCAGCAGAGGTTTATTAGGGGAGGAGCCGGTGGGTCAAAAAACGGCAAGCTCTTTAGCTCCAAGAGCAGGGTTTTTGGCCCCGTGTGGTGGGTTAAAGGGTCTTTTATAGCATGGGGTGGGGGGAGGAAGGCATTTTTGCGCTCTTACACATGATTGGTTGCTTTACAAATTTTGAACATAGCACTGGGAAGACCAAGGGAGGGGTAACCAAGAACAGTGAACATTTCAGAGAATCTAGCCCAAATGATCTAGAGTCATGTGAGATCACTCTGCACACTCATTCTTCTCAAAAATGTGGTTTTCCACCATGCTATTGTGTCCTATTCTGCCATTTCAGATTACTATCTTTACTTTTCCTGCTATAGGGCTATGGCCCCACCTAGGTGGTAGCATCTTATCTGTAATCAGGAATGTCTTCCTGCCCTTGGGCGTGGCTTGGGGAATGTAATCCAGCAAGTGTCCTTCACCTGGAATGTGAAGGCCTGAAATCTTATTTTCAGTTCCGAGTTCTGTAAGGCAAAAAATCTACACATATTTCATAAAATGGCCTTTATAATTTTTCACTCTACAGTACTCTGTGTGTGCATCAGGTACATGTTTTCTGAGGAGGCCAGAAGAGCACCTCAGAGCGCCTGGAAACTGCATGATTGGGAGCCATTATATAGGTGCTGAGATTTTGTTTATGTGTTTTTTGTTTTGTTTGTCTTTTTTTCTAACACAAGGTTTCTCTGTATAGCCCAGTCTGTCCTAAAACTTGCTGTGTAGACCAGGCTGACCTCAAACTCAGAGATCTACCTGCCTTTGCCTCCCAAATGCTGAGATTAAAGGTGTGCCACCACTACCTGGCTAGATGCTAAGAATTTAACCAGGTCATTTGCAAGAGGACTAAGTGCTCTTAACCATGGAGCCATCTCTCTAATCCCACACATTTTTGCCCTTTCTATGAAAAACACATCCTGGAAGCTGGGATCAGAACCACTCTACTTCTAATTTTATTACTTGGGAGCTAGAGCAGGAGGGTCAGGTGTTTCAGTATAGCCTTAGCTACAACCAAGAGCTTGAGACTAGTCCAAGCTACACAAGACTTTGTCTCTAAAATAAATAGAAACAAAGAAAGAAACAAAGAAAGAAAGAAAGAAAGAAAGAAAGAAAGAAAGAAAGAAAGAAAGATGCCCTGGGGATATGTCAGCATCCATCCATTGTTGTTTTTTTCTATTTTTTCTATTGTTCTTTGTTTTGTTTTGTTTAAAGACGGGGTTTTTCCTGTGTAGCCTGGCTGACCTGAAAGTCACTTTGCAGACCAGGCTAGCCTCTTGAATCTCATAGAGAGCCATTTGCCTCTTGTGCCCTTCCCCCAGCCTTAAGCAGACCTGAAAGACCTTGTTTACCACAACAGACTAAGTGATAGGATCTAGGTGGAGTTACCCACCTTGGCTGCCCAGAACTTACAAGAAGAACTGCCCCTTGAGACATCTCCGGCTTCGACAAAGGATGGGTTCTCCCACCCATCTCCGGCTAAAACAAAAAGGGTTTTGGTGGAGCTTCCTCTTTAAATTGAGAGCTGAACATTAAATTTTGAGCCTTGATGAGAGAACTTTGTCTTGGCTTCATCTCTTCTCGCCCTCCCTCCATCCTTTTTTTCATTCTCAGCCCCCCTTTCAGGTGAACTCAGTTGATCCGTGGCCGCAGGCTCAGACTCTGCCTCCTGAATAGGGATTAAAGGCTTTCTCCACCACTACCTAGCTTAATTCATTGTTTTTCTTTAAAGAATTCAGTATTACTCTTTGGCATAAGTGTAACAGTATCACTTTAGAGGAGATCCATAAGCTGGGAATGTAGAAATGTGAGTCCTTATTCTCCTTGGCCCACTGCACCTGAACCTCCCTCCCAGCTGAGAGGATTCTCCATGGAAATTGATTGCTTGAGACAGACTGTGGGGGAAACGTCAAAAAAAAAAAAAAAAAAAAAAAAAAAGCTGAAGTCATTAGGAATCAAAAAGATTTGGTTTGAGAAACACCCTAAAGGGAAAAAAATCAACATACACTTAAATCTTTGCTCAACCACAGGTCTTCTCTTGTTTAAAAACTCCACTCTTCAAAGACTTTCAATGCCCTTAGAAGACACAGGTTCCTCAGAAGATTAGGCATTTCAGAGCCTGTCTGGTTCATGCTTCCTTATATTGTATGCGTCACCATTTTGTTCTCAAAAGCTCATACTGATTTCTACACTTTGTGAAAATTACACTTATGTTCTCTCTCTGTGTGTGTGTGTGTGTGTGTGTGTGTACTTGTTGCCATGATGTGTGTACAACTGCTAGTGTGAGAACAAAATTTGAAAGCAGCATTGTAACAATAACAAAAATTCATGGTCAGCAAAGACCACCAACAATTTGTTAAATATAGTCATAATAAAAATATTAAGCCCCTGCAGGGGCAGGGTGACAAAAATAAAGGCATGCAAGGGCGTGCCCAGACAAGTCCAAACAAGCCCAAGTGAGTAATGGGCTATCTGGTGTTTACTTCTCTCTCCCTCCCTTTTCTGGGAGGTCCGAGTTTCTACAAGTTCTGCCAGTTCTGCAAGTTGCTGATGTTTGAAATATCCAATCATGTGTAAGCGCACGAAAATGCCTTCCTCCCCCCACCCCATGCTATAAAAGACCCTTTAACCCACCACACGTGGCCAAAAACCCTGCTCTTGGAGCTAAAGAGCTTGTCGTTTTTGACCGCCGGCTCCTCCCCTAATAAACCTCTGCTGATTGCATCCAGGTATGGTTTCTTGTGATTTTTGGGTGGTCACGATCCGGAGGCTTGAGGAAGGGTCTCCCGAGTTGGGGGTCTTCATTTGGGGGCTCGTCCGGATATGCGACCACCTTAATCCAAGAACCACGCTGGGAGGTAAAGGGACACCGCGGTTTTTCTGTCTGGTTGTTGTGTGACCTTTTATATAAATTGCCTGGTTTTTCATGTACTGATTTCTGGTTTTTCATGTGCGGGTTTGCCTAAATCGTCTGATTTCTCGTGTGCTAGGGTTGCCTAAATCGTGTGCTGTTTTGTCTAGGTTTGTTTAAGTTATTTGGTTTCTAAGTTGTTTGTGCCCGTCTGTCTGGATTATTTGGTTTCTGAAAAGTGCACTTTGGTTTGGACTGGCAGCTGTTTCTGTCTCGTGAGGGGCAGTAAACCATTCGTTTCGAGAGGAGATGAATGAGTGATTAGCAGACGTGCTGGAGAGTCACTAGCTGCTGCACCCCAGAGACGTTTGGGGGTTCTTCTAGGTGCCGGAGAGGACGTGGAATCCCTCTTGGCTGGCACTGGTGATTGAGACGGATTTTTTTGTTAGTCTTTTTGTGTGTTAACAATGAAACTAGAGAGAAATGGTCAGAAATGGCCACCGTGGTTGTTATGCTCTCATGGCAGTGTGTCTATTTTTAGTTTGTTCATTGCTGGCTTGTTAGAAATCTGGTAGACTTGGTCCAGCATAGGCTGACCAAGTTGTCTGAATCTGTTAAATCTGAATCTGTGAAGACTGACTGCGTTGTCTGGTTATTGGAGTCTTACTTGGAAGGCGAGAGGCCTTCCAGAAGGTCAGGGGATCTGACCGTTGGATTTCAGAGGGAAGGCGAGAGGCCTTCCAGAAGGTCAGGGATCTGACTGTCAGGTTTCAAGAGACTGAGCGCTCCTACTTGGGAGAAGAGGTGGAATCCTTCTCCATCTGGGGTCGTGACCAAATGTAGTTAAGTGTTATTTGTGCCACCCATGGCAGGGGTGAGCTATCTGTGTTTTTATGTACCACCCGTGAGAGGGGTGAGCTATTTGTGTTGTTTTTTTTATATGTGTGTGTCTTTTCTTGGCAAATCATCTGTGTGTTAGCTGTTAATCTACTGTGTTAAACATCTTGAGTTAAAATAGGTAACATGATTGCCGGCAGAGAGAGGAATGAAGCCGCCGGTACAAGAATACAATTGCAGAAAGGCGGGCAGGTCCTTTAATAAGGGGCAGCTACCTCGGTTCGTGCTCGTGGTTCGTGTTCCTACAGCCCGCCTACCGCATGTAGGGTATGCTTCAGGTAACAGCACATGGAGGGTGCCCTCACCCAGCCCGCTCACCCAGCCCACACTTGGCGGGCGACAACTCGTGGTTCCCCAGCACAGCAACAGCGTGCAACAGCTACCTAGTTTGGTATTCCTGGCTGTACTGGGTACCTTGAGGTCACTAGTGCAACAAATGGCGGTTTTCCACCTGCTGCCTATGAAGATAGATGAGAACCCAGGTGATAAAAAAGAAAAAAAAAACCTGGCAGTGGAGCCAGGACAGCTAGACAGACAGCCGCAGCAAGATTGTTCACCTGAGAGTTAATTATTATTATTATTTTTTTTTTTTAAAAAGAGAGACAAGAACTAGTTAAAACTGCTTACTTAATTTAGTTTAAAACTTACTTGTGAGGCTGTCTTGATTTACACAAGAAAAACTGATAATTCGCCCTGCTCTGTGGCCAGGAAAAGGGCACCAGCAGAAAAAAAAAAGTTGATAATGATTTTTTCCAGTTTAATAAGTAAAAGAGTGCTTTTTTCTAAACTTACAGCTTAAAAGTTACAGGCTGTCCTGAGTCAGAAATTATATATAACCTTCAGTTTTGATAGATTTTCTAGCCATTACTGTTTGAGACAATTTCATTATTTATATGAGATTTTCATTAAGATTTGGTTCAAAGATGAGCGTTCTGACAAGATAAAATTGAAAAAGTGATGAAGACTTGTGCTCTTATGTTAGACATAAAAATGTTTACTTTATTGTTCTTGTTATATATCACTTCTAAAATAATATTCTAATCAGAAATAACTCTTTAAAAGGTTTTTATAGAACTATGACCAAAGTTTCTATTTTATTAAAAATTAAATTCAAATAAGTGTCAAATGTAACTCAAGTTGCCTTTTAAAAATTGTTAATACTGTGTAAACCTTTAACATCGTAATAGTCCTTACTGTGAAATGCTATAGATAAGGCTATTGTTCTGATTTGATTTCTTCTTAGAGCTTCAGAGGTGAGCTCACATTACACTTGTGGACAAGGTACTGTTTGCAGACTGAATTAGGTTATGGTCTCTAGTGTGATATAAACAACAGTCATGCAGCCTCACAGATACATTAGTCTGTACAGAGTCCTAAAAGACTATTTACTGCTTTTACAGGTGATCAAAGTAATAAATAAGATAAGAGCCTTTCTTCCACAAGACCCTTGTAGGTTCTGGCCTTCAGGAGTAGAAAACAAGAGACGACACCGAAAGAATGTTCCCTCAAACATGGGGACCCCATCAATTGATCAGGCTGTGGTCAACAGTGGGTTACAAAAGGTAAGGGACACCCAAAGGCCCACGCCAGATTCCATTGACAGGTCTTGAGAGAGCTAGAGACATTCTGTCAGTGTAGACAAGACTTCAGAGGCTAGAGAGACTACAAAATGAGTCATTAAAAGATTTAGGAAGTATACTATACTATATCAGGGAAAAAGGAAAAGAGTAAAAAAAAAAAAAAAGAAAGATAAGATAGATGAGATCATAGACAGGGTTAAAATTATTGGTGATAATAGCAAGTGAGAGAAGGTTAAGGAGTAGAGAGAAGTTGCTGGGAAAGTCTAAAAAAAAAGGATAGAAGGTTTACTGTAAGTTGCTGTGAAAGTCTAGAGGAAAAGAGTGGAAAAGATAGAAAGTCTAGAGAGAGAAAGAAAAAAAAAGGTGACAGGAAAAGAATTTACAGAAAGCAGAGAAGAGGGACTCTAATCAAAGGGAGATAAGAAACTCCTTTAAAAAAAAGACCAGTGTGCACATTGCGAGTGAAGGAGCCAGCTTCGGGTCCAAGAGTGCCCTAACAATAGAAGCCAGGGCCAAGAAATCCCAGGCCTTGAAAAACATCCCAGATGGTGAAGATATTAGCTCTGTGTGAAGACAGCGATTAAGATAGACAGGGTCCTCTTCCAGGCCAATGGGCCAAAATATATTTATGGACTACCCGAAAATGGTGGACTAAGAGATGGGCTGGGTATCCCATTCATTTATGGTCATCCTAGACTGTTCCTACCCTCTGTTGGGTTGAGACTTACTCCCCAGGATTGGGCCCAGACAGGCTGCAACTAACTGACAAGAACTCACGGGTAGAGGAAAGGCTCCTCCTACTGACTCCAGCTGGGAGCCGAGGTAACGTGCTTTACAGACGGGAGCAGTTTTCTCCATGCTGGTCAGAGGCAAGCCAGCACTACTGTGGTGGACACAAATGTCATCTGGACTGACTCCCTACCCCTGATCATCGGTGCAGAGAACGACCTTGGAACTTGGGGCTGACAAGAAGACCAACATCTGCATGGACAACAGGTATGCTTTTGCCACAGCACATGTCTGCAGGACTACATACCAAGAGAGGAAACCCTGATGAAGCCAGCAACTGTGAGTACTCATTGCCCAGGACACCAAAAGAGAGGAGACTCAGTGGCCTGAGGCAATAACTGGACAAATCAAGTGTCTTGATATGGGAGCCTGTTCCAGTTGTGGGCCTAAGAGATGGCCTCACTTAAAGCACAGAATAAGAAAAAGAACTCAGACTGCTAGCCATCCTGCCAGATACTATCTAGAGAAAAAAGAGATAATAGTGCACACAAGAAGGAAAACTATACTCCCCAGAAAGCAAAGGATTTACCAGGCTAAATACACAGATGGACTCTTATAGATATGAGTACAACCAAGTAGCCAAGAGACTTAAAGCGTATAAGGGACCTTAGTTTCTGAGCCAGAGAAATAATAAGACTTAGAATAGATAAGAAATACCTAGGAGAAAACAGCCTAGAATAGGGACCTTCCCGAGGTTTTAAGTGTCCTAGGTAATTAGATCAGAGAGCAGTTTTAAGGTAAGTCAGAATTGAAGATCCACTGTTTATATTGTCTCCAAAGCTCAGGACAGGTAGAGAGAATATACAGCACCCTAAAATTAAACTACCCTTGGGAACTGGCGCTGGCTAGAGTGTCCCTTGTCCTTGCTCCATACCCAGAATGCCCATTTTGTGTGAGAAATGATTTTTCAAGATACTAAAAGACTGTTCCTGGTGCTGTGGACCATCCGACCTCCTTGAAGTTCACCATCACCACCTGTGACTGATGCCAACTGGAGAAGATCCAGATGCCTGAACAACCCCCTACTCTTTGGCTCCAGGTCTTCTGCTATTCTACAAGGCTAAAGAAGCAGCAGGCCTTGACTCCTGAGACCACCCCAGAGGCACAGGGAAAATGCTGCCTTGGAGGGTGGGACTTAGTGTGTGTACACCCAAGGTTAAATGACAGCTTGTGATTACAAGATTGAAGTTGAAATGTGAATCTAGAGTTATATAGATTTGTTCCTTTTGCAATTTCTCTTTATTATATATGTGATTATATATATATATAGACAGCTATGTGCCACAAAATGTAAAAAAGTCAGAAGACAACTTTAAAAGTATGTTACAAAGAAAAAAAGTGTTTTGAGACCCCTAGTCAGTAAAATGGAGCCCAAGGAGTCGTGATAACAGATACTTAGTGCCTAAAAATGATAAATGGTGAGTTTACAGTCCAAGATTAACCCTTTATATATCTACTTCTGTCTTTGATGAGGTCAAAGATTATTGTGTACTTGTCTAGCTAGTCTCCTAAGTTTATTACCACCCTGAAGGCACTTTTTAATGTGAGTTTGAGATACGCCCTAGACACTTCTGCAGAGAGCCTATTTCTTTGACCCTAGCTATCATACTGAGACTTGGAGTGGCCACAGGAATGAGAACAGGTACTACTACACTAATACAGACACCCTGTTATTTCCAATAGCTAAGAGCTGCCATTGATATAGATTTGAGAGCCTTAGAACAATCAGTACTTCCCTTTCAGATATTGTTCTGCAGAACAGAAAAAGATTAGACTTGCTGTTTCTTAAAGATAGAGGACTATATGCAGCCCTCAAAGAAGATTGTTGTTTTTATGCTGATCACACTGGGATAGTCTAAGACTCAATGCAGAGACTTAGAGAAAGATTAGACCAGAGACAGAAAGATAGAGAGACACAACAAAGTTAGTTCAATAAGTGCCCTTGAGGTTGATGACCCTACTCTCTGCTGTGGCCGGTCTCTTGATAATAATTATTTTTTTACTTTTGGTTTTAGGCCCATGTGTCATAAATAGATTGCTAGCTTTTGTTAAAACTAAAATAGATACTGTTCAATTAATGTTGTTAAGACAAAGAGATGAAATTATAAAAAACAACATAGAAGATACTGATCGTTAACTTTAAGATTAAAGTTATTCCAACTAAAGGAGTCGGAATGTGAGAACAAAATTTGAAAGCAGCATTGTAACAATAACAAAAATTCATGGTCAGCAAAGACCACCAACAATTTGTTAAATATAGTCATAATAAAAATATTAAGCCCCTGCAGGGGCAGGGTGACAAAAATAAAGGCATGCAAGGGCATGCCCAGACAAGTCCAAACAAGCCCAGTGAGTAATGGGCTATCTGGTGTTTACTTCTCTCTCCCTCCCTTTTCTGGGAGGTCCGAGTTTCTACAAGTTCTGCCAGTTCTGCAAGTTGCTGATGTTTGAAATATCCAATCATGTGTAAGCGCACGAAAATGCCTTCCTCCCCCCACCCATGCTATAAAAGACCCTTTACCCACCACACGTGGCCAAAAACCCTGCTCTTGGAGCTAAAGAGCTTGTCGTTTTTGACCGCCGGCTCCTCCCTAATAACCTCTGCTGATTGCATCCAGGTATGGTTTCTTGTGATTTTTGGGTGGTCACGATCCGGGGGCTTGAGGAAGGGTCTCCCGAGTTGGGGGTCTTCACTAGAAGACAACTTGTAAGATCTGATTCTCTCCTTCTACCATGTGGGACCTGGGGATCAAACGCAGATTGACAGGCCTGACAGTAGTACATTGTGATAGCTATTCTTGGTTGTCAACTTGACTACATCTGCAGTTAACTAAAAATTCAAGCAGCTGTGCACATCTATGAGGGACTTTTCTTGACTGGATCATTTGAAGTCAGAAAACTCCCTGGTAATCCAGATCACTTGAAGGCAGACGACCCACTTCAATTCTGGGCCTCTCTGGGGCAGCCTATATAATGGACAGGAAAAATGGAAGCTTTTGATTTTTCCTGCTTGTCTTCACTTTCACTGGCAAGTTCATCTGTCCTGCTACTGAGGCATTCCATTACTGTTATTAGAGCTGTTGAATTTTAAAGATCCAAAACCAGGGGACACGGTCCCCCAGAGACACTCATAGATGTGGGACTCATTGCAATAGCATGAGGTTTATTAATAAATTATAAAACCAGTGCACTGGAGTTCTCTTGTATGCCAGCAAGAAGAACCCCGAATTTTAGCTCTGGGCAGCTTATATACTATTCGTACAAAATTTATGAGGGTAGTTATACAATTATTTCTTATACATTAACCATAAAGGTCAAACTCCAACAACAGTTCCTAGGCTCAGTTTCTGTTCCCAAGCCTGGTTGCTAAGTAACTCAAATTTGCACCTTATCTTTTTACAACAAAAACAGGTCAGTTGCCGGGCAGTGGTGGCGGACGCCTTTAATCCCGCACTTGCAGGGGCAGAGGCAGGCGGATTTCTGAATTCGAGGCCAGCCTGGTCTACAGAGTGAGTTCCAGGTCAGCCAAGGCTACACAGAGAAACCCTGTCTCGAAAAAAACAAAAACAAAACAAAAACAAAACAAAAAAAAGAATTGCAAGAAAACACAACCAAATAAGTGAAAGAATTAATCATCCAGGTTTTACTGTGTTAAGGGCTCATAAACTCTTATCTTGGAACTCTTATCTTATCTCTTATCTTCTTCCTGGAATGTTTGTTTGAGTCTTTGGAATGTGCTTCTCCTGGGATGTGTCCCTGGGGGAAGTTAATGTTTGAATCTAAAACTGAAATAGGAGCTTTTTATTAATTTTAAGTTTCTATAGAGCCACATTTTTCCTTTCTTTCTTTCTTTCTTTCTTTCTTTCTTTCTTTCTTTCTTTCTTTTTTTCTTTTTTTTCTTTTTTTTTTTTTTTTGAGACAGGTTCCCACTATATATATCCCTAGTCTGGAACTATCTAAGGTGAATCAAACTGGTCTTTAAATGCATGGAAATTCACCTGATTCTGCTTCTCAAGTGCCAGAACTAAAAGTGTTTAGCACCAAAAAGTACTGGGATTAAAAGCGTGCACAGCCACACCTGGCCATTTTTAAACATTTTAGGATCCTGCATTAGTTACTTCCCTGTTTCTGTTATAAAACACCAGAACCAAGGTCACTTATAGAAAAAAAAGTCTATTTGGGTTTATACTTTTAGAGAGATAAGAGTCCTTCACCATCACTTGGGGAAGCATTTTAACAAGCAAACATGTTTCTCGGATTGAAGCTAAGAGCTTGCATCTTGACTCATTTAAAAAAAGGCCAAAAAAATATGTGAGTGGTACATGATTTTGAAGTCTTACAGCCCACACCCAGAGATCTATTTCCTGTAGCATGGCTACACCTTCTATGTCTCCCCAACAGTGCCACCAACTTGGGATCAAGTATTCAAATAACAGAGATTATGGAGGACACTTATCATTCAGACCATCATATTCTATACTCTCATGGCCATATAATAATGCAAAATGCATTTAGCTCAATTTCAAAAGTCCCTATATACTTTCACAGCCTCAATACTGTTTCAAAGTTCCAAGTTCTTTTAAGATTCAAATAACCTCTTAGCTGTAACTCCTTGTAAAAATCAAAAAAGCAAATTACATACTTCCAACACACTGTAACAGAATATATATGCTACCATTCCAAAAAGTACAAATGAGGTTATAGTGAGGAAACATGGGACCAAACCAAGACCAAGGCAAATCCCAAATCCTGAATCTTCATGACCAATATCAAAGGGTTTAGATGGCTCTGCCCATCCCAATTTGCTCCCTACAAGATACTTCCCTCTCTTGGGTTGGTCCTACTTCCTGTATGAAGCTCTCCTTATAAGAAATTCCATGGATCTGGCTTGCTCAAAGTCTTGGGATTTCCAGTGTAACCTCGGCTTCATTTTCACAGTGTCATGCAATGACTTCTCAGGACCTCCCTTGCCATAGGCCTGAAACCTCCATCTTCTTCTACAGATTTCTTGCTATTCACCTACATCTGTCTCCCATATATTTAGTAGAGCAGTGATCTCTACATACCTTGGATTCCAGCAGCACTTAGTAAGTATCGCTAGAAACTAATTGAAGCAGAAACTATCCATTTTCAGATACTCAACTTAAATTCTCCCAAATGTTTACTTTGAAACTGAACATTAAGAAGGACACCAACTGATGGACCAGGGAATCATGTTTCCACACACATTTGATCACCTCTGAGAACTGCCAAAGAGATCTTGCCTATAATAAATCACTAAAGTAATCTGTGCTACCTGCTCTTATTTGTAGTTTTGATCATGTGGCCATGCACACAGAAGACTGATTTTTGAACTAGATAGTAACAGTCACAAATCATAGCCAGGAAGAGCTACCAATTCTGGTTTTGGTGACTAGCACTATTTAATGTCTGACTCTGGCAGGATAACATTACCTATGATCTTCCAGATGCCCTCCAAGGTCCAGGTAAGACTTTGAGAAGCAATGAAGTTTGTCAAGTAGTTAGATACTAATGTATGGGGGAGGGGTGTGTATGTAAGATTGGTATTAGTCACATGTGAGTTCCCAAGACAGGATATATGGACTATCAGGACCTGGAAGGCAACAAACATATTTGTCTGATGGTCTTTCTTGCCCTGATAACCCTAAGCAAGGTTATAGAATGTTTTGAAAGTGGGAGGCAAGTGGGATGAATGTGGGAGAGCTGGGCATCTGTGTCTGCCCCACAGAAATTTAGATGAAATATAAGATTGTTTGAGAGCCATCTAAATGCTAAGAAAAACTCTAAGGTGCTCATTCTCAAAGAAGTGTGCGGCCAGCAGCTATGGGAAATCATTTCTACTTTTGTACAGGGTGAAGGGAAATGTAAAATGGTAAACTATGATGATAAAAGTTATAAATGAATCAACACACTTGCTGTAGTGATTGATGCTTAAGAACAGGAAAAGTGCACGCCTTTAATCCCAGCACTTGGGAGGCAGAGGCAGGTGGATTTCTGAGTTCGAGGCCAGCCTGGTCTACAGAGTGAGTTCCAGGACAGCCAGGACTACACAGAGAAACCCTGTCTTGAAAAACCAAAAAAAAAAAAAAAAAAAAAGAACTGGAAAAGTTCTGAGGTAGAGCGTATTCTCTGAGGATGAAGAGGAGGTGGGATCACTGACTAACTGTAGCCTGTGTTTTCTACCAGCAGCACTTTTTCCTTCCAGGTCAGTTAGGAACACTTGATGCTTGCATTCACTTTGCATTATGTGTGTTATGAATATCTTTGAGCTGACTATGGTTTGGAATCTTAAACTTTTTTCTTCCAGATTTGGGAAATAAGTAGTGAGGTACATAGAAATACAGTGATTTAAAAATTAAAACATGTCATTGAGAGCCAGAGGAATCCACATTGAAATATCTTTATCATTTACTTTAAAATCTTATGGATTATAGATCATTAATGATGGATTCTTTTAATAAATATATTTGCATCTTAAATATTTATGTGTCATAACAGTTTCTTTAGAGGCTATTTCAAATCTATATTTGATTGAATAAAAAAAGTCAACAGATTGAAAGAATTGTCTTTTGGCTTTATGCAAATCTTTAGAATAATTACTCTATAATAATTATGACCATTTAAAAATATTTTTAAAATAGTCTGTTATGTTTGCTCCTATATTCAATAATTGACTATAGCTGAAATATAGAAATATTTATCTTGAATATCTACAACAAGCTTTTCTTGTAACAGAATATTATTTTTTTCTATCTTTACTTCTTAAAGTCAGTGGTTCTCAATCTTCGGAATGCTGCAATCCTTTTATACAATTCCTCATGTTTCTGTGGCCCCAACCATAAAATTATGTTTGTTACTACTTTATAATTATAATTTTACTACTGTTATGAATCATAATGTAAATACTTTTTGGAGATAGAGATTTGTCAAAGGGGTCACAACCTTGAGAACCACTGTCTTAAAATATCTACTAGTTTTTGGTTAACCTTGATAAATGCTCAATTCCAACACAATTTACAACCTATATGGTTGTTGTGCTTGTTAGTTTATATCAATTTGAAACAAACTAAGGCACTAGAAAAGAAGGAACCAATTTACAATGGTGATTGGCCTGTGGACAAGTCTTGGGGCATTTTCTTGAGTAGTGATATGGAAGAGTCCAGCTTACTGTGGACATTGCCTTCCCTGGACAGGTGGTCATGTTTTGTATAGGAAAGCAGGTTGAGGGCTAGAAAGATGGCTCAGTGGTTAAGAGCACTGACTGCTCTTCCAGAGGTTCTGAGTTTGGTTCCCAGCAGCCACATGGTGGCTCACAACCATCTGATGACCTCTTCTGGTGTGTTTGAAGACAGCTACAGTATACTCATATAAATAAATAAACCTTTTATAAAAAGAAAGCAGGTTAAGCAAGTCATGGAGAACAAGCCAGTAAGTAGCACCCCTCCATTATCTCTGCTTCACTTCCTGCCTCCAGGGTCTTGCCTAATTATCCTGTCCTTACTTCCCTAGATAATGAAGGATTACCTGGAACTGTAAGCCAAAGAAACTCTTTACTCCCCAATTTGCTTTTGGTCATTATGTTTTATCATAGCCCAGAAAGCAAACTAGACCAGGTGTCTTCTTCATATCTTTTAATCTTCATGTGTAAAGTGTTGAGTTCTCCATCCCTGCCAGAATTATAGTAGGGTTTTTATTACCTTGTTAACAAAAGATCTGTTATATATTGTGGTTATCTCTGTTTCTTGTATTCATTTACAAACAGAGCTTGCTCTCTGTACAGGCATGCTTGTTTATTACAAGCATGGTTGTTTATTATTCTCTTTCTTAAGTCTATATATCTGGACAAATTTGCTTGTTGTTTTCTGGCGCTGTGCCAGTGAGTGACTAGGATTTGCACAATGTAGGCTCTGATTCAGTGAGCATCTTATGTGTTCTACTCTTCAGCAAAATGTAGATGCAGCCCTGCTGTGACTGCATATGGACTTTGATCTTCCAAACAGAGAACAGAGTATTGCTTGCTCAACCACCGTTCTTCCTTTCATTTTTCTAATTATCAATGGATCTAAGTACCTATGGCTCAGGAACGTGGGCCATATATTAAGAGAGGGGATTATTGACTGTGAAAGGAAAAAAACCTCATCAAAAATAAGGAAGGAATATTTGTATGGGAGGCTTCCTTTTAAAGTGGCCATAATTCATTGCTCCTGGCATCTGAAAGGCACATCATGAATAGTCCAGGAGAACAGGATAGCTGATAAAACCAAAATGGACACTGTCCAAGCTTCCACTGTCAACATCATGGTCCCTTTGCTGCCCACCTTCCCCCATCCATCGCTGAATACACTGGTGAAAGCAAATAACATCAGGAGGAATGCCAAGGAGTTTACAGAAGAGAGAAGGATGGTTGTTGACCTCTGAAGGCTTCTCCATTCTCCCTAAGGAGATTGCTAAACCTCCATCAGATTCCTCAAGCTTCACACCTGGTCACCAAACTGAAAGAACTGATGTGAGTGCAAGGCATAAAAGTTTTGACTTAGGACACTTGGTTGATTAGGCAATCTCAGACTGTGCCACCTGCCAGGCTGTGAACTTCTCAGGCTCTAATCAAGAAACAGCTCCAGGAACCAGAATCAAGGACCAATGGCCAGGGCTCATTGGGAAATAGACTACACAGAAATAAAAACCAGGAACATATAGATATAAGTATTTGCTAGTTTTTATAGATACCTTTGCAGGATGGGTAGAAGCTTACCATACAAAGAAGACTACCAGGTAATGGCAAAGAAGCTTCTGGAAGACATCATACCCAGGCATCATACCCATGCCTACCCTGTTTGGGTCTAACAGTAGACCAGCACTCATTTCTCAGTAACTCAATCTCTAGCACAGGTTCTGGGGACCAATTCAAAATTACATTGTACATACAGACCCCAGAGTTCAGGGAAAGTAGAGAGGATGAATTAGACCCTGAAGGAGGACTTGACCAAATTATCCCCTGACACTGATGGTGACTGTCTCTCTTATCTTATGCCTTATATAGGGCTAAGAACACCCACCCTATACTTCAGGTCTCCCCCACCCCCTTTTTGAGATCCTATATGGGAGGCTCCCTCCCATGTTGCCTAACTTCCAATATGATATCTTAGCTGAATTTGACCAACATAAGTTTTTAAAATCATTGGAAGTCTTCCATAGGGTCTAGAAGCAACTCTGACCTGCCATCAGCCTGATTTATGAGTTTGCTCCTACCCCTACTCCCCTCCCATTGCTTTGAACAAGGTGAGAAAGTCTGGATTAAGAGACATAACTACAAGACTCTGGAACCTCACACAAAGGACCACACATCATGACCCTGATCATGCCTATGGCTATTAAGGTAGACAGGATCAGGACATGGATACACCACTCTCACATTAGCCTGCCAGGAGAGAGATAGACAATCCAGCAGTTGAGGTCCCAGCAGAGGAGACTTCCAGGGGAACTGCTACAAGAACAATGGAAGGTCATTACCTCATACCTTCTCAATCCACTGAAACTGAGATTCCAACACTTCTGATCCTGCTTGTTTTCTGCTTATGCTTTGCTATATCAGCCACTAGCCCCCTTACTGTCTGGATACTCCTAGGGGCCAATGCAACAACCTTGTCATCAAGTTTACAGTAGCTGGCAGGAAGGCTGATTGGACTGCTGATTCTTAACTCCTCTTGCCCCAGACTTAACACAGAAATGTTGGTTAACTGCACAGGGACTCTGTATTAGAAATAAGGTACACCCAGCCTATTCCCATTTATAACTACACTATAACCCCTACTGTTGCAGGATACATGCTGCCTCCAGAGAATGCTTGGTGGGCTTGTACCTCAGGGCTTACTCCATGCATATATGGCCTTGTAATTTTTTTTTTTTATTTTTTTGGTTTTTCAAGACAGGGTTTCTCCATGTGGCCCTGGCTGTCCTGGAACTCACTCTGTAGACCAGGTGAAAGATCCCCGAAGGGAGATCCTCACTCAAATCTGGATCAGTGTGCACCCAAAGACACACGAGAGACCTTCTTGATGAAACAGCAGAGGTAGTTTAATGGCGAGGGCCCTCGGGTTGAAACATATATCATGCAGGAGATAGAGGATTCAACTCAGACCCCAGGAACTTTGGGATATTTATAGGTAGAGGTTGGGGAGAGCTGGAAATTTGGCACAGTTACATATGATTGGATATTTTAAACATCAGCAATTTGTGTAAGCAATCATTCGAGTTGGCAGGATGACTAGTTATTTTTTGATCATGAAACCTTGGACTTCCTGGAAACGGGGAGAGAAAAATCAACACTAGATGGCCCATTACTCACTTGGGCTTGTTTGGACTTGTCTGGGCACATCCTTGCATGCCTTTTCATTTTTGGTCACCCTGACCGTAGAGGGACCTAATATTTTTATTATGACTATGTTTAACAAGTTGTTGGTGGTCTTTGCTGACCATGAATTTTTGTTATTTGTTTCAAGCTGTTTTCAAATTTTATTCTCACATTTCCTACTCCTTTTGTTTAAAATAATTCTAATCTTCGAATTAAAGATTAATATCTTTTCTGTCTCTTACAGTTTCATATTCTTCTCTTAACACCATTAACTGAACAGTATCTACCTTTTCTCTAACAAAAGTTACTAATTTATTTAAAAACAAAAGTAAAATCACAAGAGGTCCAGCAAGGGAGGATAATAGGGTCGTCATCTACCAACTTTGCTGCGCCTCTCTATCTTTCTGTCTCTGGTCTAATCTTTCTCTGAGTTTTATATAGCTCAGAGTAGCACACAAACACCTTTCTTTAAGGAACAGCAAGTCTAACCCTATTCTGTTCTGTAGAACAACCTCTGAGAGGGAAGTCGATGACTCTTTTAACTTTTATATATTTTGTGGCACATAGTTGTATATATATATATATATATATATATATATATATATATATATATATGTGATCACATATATAATAAAGAGAAATTGTAAAAGGAACAAATTTATATAACTCTGGATTCACATTTTCATTTCAATCTTGGAATCACAAGTTGTCATTTAGCCTCGGGTATTCACACATTAAGTCCCACCCTCTAAGGTGAAGAATGAAAAATTATAAAAATTTTTTATAGAATATATACATATATAGATGCTTTTTAAGTTCTTTTAGGGACATGGAAACTTTTCTCTGAAACAAGCCAGGCCAGTTTCAGGAACTGGCTGTAAAGAATGAAAGTCATTCAGGTGGTAAAAACATAATGACAGGGCTGTGGCTCTATGGCTGGAGCTAGTGAGAAATAGTTAATAGATAGTTGACAGGGTAGGGCAGTGATATGGTAAAACCACATTTTTAGAAGAATGGGTGTACTGAGTAATTTCCATGGCTATTAACCATTCAGGGTGGCTTTCTCTGGAATGTTTCACTGTTCTTATGTTATGTATCCTTGGCAACCCTTCACCCCCTCCCCACTCCCCTAGTTTGTGGTTTTCCTCTTTAAAAGACCCCTTAACCCATCACTCGGGGCCAAACCTTGCTGTTGAGAGAGAGCTTGTGGTTTGACTGCCGTCCAACTTCCCTAATAAAGCCTCTGCTGATTGCATCCAGGTATGGTTTCTTGTGATCTTTAGGTGGTCATGATTTCCTGAGACTTGAGGAAGGGTCTCCCGAGTTTGGGGGTCTTCAAAGGCAGCATTATCCCTGCCTCTAGGGTGGAACTGTCTCAGGAGTCAAGGCCTGCTGCTCTTTGGCCTTGTAGAATAGCAGGTGACCTTGAGCTAAACAGCAGGGGGTTGCTCAGGCATCTAGATCTTCTCCAGTTGACATCAGGCACAGGTGTTGGTCAACTTCAAGGAGGTCAGATGATCAACAGCTCCAGAAACAGTCTTTAAGTAGCCTGAAAAATCATTTCTCACACAAGAGGGACATTCTGGGTTTGGAACAAGGACAAAGGACACTCTAGCCAGCGCCAGTTCCCGGGGGGGGGGAGGGTAATTTAGTTTTAGGGTTCTGTATATTCTCTCTACCTGTCCTGAGCTCTGGAGATAGTATAAACAGTGGAGCCTCTAATATCTCTGACAATTTATGACTTACCTTAAAAACAAAAGTAAAACTGCTATTTGATCTAATTACCTAGGACACTTGAAACCTCTGGAAGGTCCCTATTCTAGGCTGTTTTTTCCTAGGTATTTTCTTATTTACTCTAAGTCTCATAAGTCTTTGTTTGCTGGCATATCTTATGCTGTCTTATTATTTCTCTGGACCAAACCGGAGGTCCATTATACGCTTTAAATCTCTTGGCTGCTTGGTTGTAATCATATCTTAAGAGTCCATCTGTCGTGCTGGGTGGTGGTGGCACATGCCTTTAATCCCAGCACTTGGGAGGCAGAGGCAGGCTGATTTCTGAGCTCAAGGCCAGCCTGGTCTACAGAGTGAGTTCCAGGACAGCCAGGGCTACACAGAGAAACCCTGTCTCGAAACCAAAAAAAAAAAAAAAAGAAAGAAAAAAAAAAAAAAAAAAAGAGTCCATCTGTGCATTTAGCCTGGTAAGTCCTTTGCTTTCTGGGGAGTATAGTTCTCCCTTCTTGTGTGCACCATTGCCTCTTTTCCTGTAGATAGTAGCTGGCAGGATGGCTAGCAATCTGAGTTCTTTCTCTTACTCTGTGTCTTAAATGAGGCCATCTCTTAGGCCCCAAACCGGCAAGGGCTCCTGTATTAAGCCACTTGATCTGTCTGGTTATTTCCTCAGGCCACTGAGTCTCCTCCCTTTTGGTGTCCTGAGAAATGAATATTTACAGCTGCTGACTTCATCAGGGTTTCCTCTTTTGGTATATAGCCCTGTGGACATGGGCTGTGGCAAAAGCATACCTGTTGTCCATGCAGATGTTGGTTTTTTTGTCAGCCCCAAGTTCCAAGGTTGCTCTCTGCACCAATGAGCCCAGGGGTGGGGCATCAGCCTAGATGACATTTGTGTCCACCACAGTAGCATTGGCTTGTCTCTGACCAGCATGGAGAAAACTGCTCCCATCTGTAAAGCAGGTTACCTCAGCTCCCGGCTGGAATCAGTAGGAGAAGCCTTTCTTCTACCCATTAGTTCTTATCAGTTAGTTGCAGCCCATCTGGTAGGAAGTGTATCTGGGCCCCCATCCTGGGGAGTAAGTCTCAACCTGACAGAGGGTAGGAACAGTCTAGGATGACCATAAATGAATGGGATAGCCAGCCCATCTCTTAGTCCACCATTTTTCCGGTAGTCCATAAATATTTTTTTCTCAGTGACCTGAAGGAGGACCTGTTAGTATTCCATCTAAACTCCACCTCCCCAGTTACCTGGCAACAGCCAGGTATGCTCCTCCCTACAGTTACCTGGCAACAGCCAGGTATGCTCCTCCCCACAGTTACCTGGCAACCGCCAGGTAGCCTGATCTACTATAAAAGGGGCTGCTTGCCCCCTCCTCTCTCTCTTGCTGTCTTACTCTCTTACCCCGCTCTTATACCCCCTCTCTCTCTGTCCCCCCCCTTCCTCTCTCTCCACGTGGTCATGGCCGGCCTCTACTTCTCTTATCTCCCCACCTTTGCCCTTTCCCCTGAATAAACCTTTTCCCACTTAGAATGTGCACACTGGTCTCTTTTCTGTTTCTCTCTCTCTCTCTCTCTCTCTCTCTCTCTCTCTCTCTCTCTCTCTCTCTCTCTCTCTCTGCCTCTTTACACATCCCTGATATGGAAGACTTTCTCAGCAACTTAAATTCTTTTCCTGTCACCTTTCTTTTTTTTTACCTCCTTCTAATCTCAGCAACTTATCTCCACTCTTCTCCTTCACTCTTCTTCTAGACTTACACTAAACCTTCTCTACTCTTCTTCTCTATTTCTTTCTTCTAGACTTCTCTCTAGCCTCCCTGTTTAACCTCATGTGCCTTGATCAAAATTAGTGGGGTCTCATCCTCTTTCTTAAGACCTGTCAATGGGATCTGGCGTGGGCCTTCAGGTGTCCCTTACCTTCTGTCACATGAAGGTCTCAGTCACATCTGGTCAGAAGTAACCCACTCTGGACCATGGCCTGATCAATTGATGGGGGGGGGGTCCCCATGTCTGCGGGAATGTTCCTTTTCTCCAGTATCTTCTTCTGCTCTTTTGTCTTGAAGAGCACTCCTGAAAACCAGAATCTATAAAGGTCTTGGGAAAGAAAGGCTTTTATTTTATTTATTGTTTTGACCACCTGTAAAAGCAGTAAATAGTCTTCTAGAACTCTGTACAGACTGATGTATTTGTGAGGCTGTATGACTGCTGTTTACATCACATTAGAGACCACAACCTAGTTCAGTCTGCAAACAGTACCTTGTTTACAGGTGTAATGTGAGCTCACCTCTGAAGCGCTAAGAAAAAAATTCAATCAGAATGAATAGCCTTATCTACAGCATTTCACAGCAAGGACTATTAAGATGTTGAAGGCTCACATAGTATTAATTTGACACTTATTTGAATTTAACTTTTGACAAAATAGAAACTTTGGTCATAGTTCTACAAAAACCTTTTAAAGAGTTATTTCTGATTAGAATATTATTTTAGAAGTGATACACAAGAACAAGAAAGTAAACATTTTTATATTTAACATAAGAGCACAAGTCTTCACCACTTCTTTAATTTTATCTTATCTGAACTCTCATCTTTGAGCCAAATCTTGATGAAAGTCTCATATAAATAATGAAATTGTCTCAGACAGAAATGGCTAGAAAGTCTATCAAAACGGAAGCCTATATATATATTTTTTCTGACACAGGACAGCTTGTAATTTTTAGCTGTAAATTAAGAAAAAAGTATTTTTTTACTTATTAAACTGGGAAAAACCACTATCAACTCTCTTATTACAGAAGCCAAAAACTGCTGGCCCCTTCCAAGAGCCGCTTATGAAAACAGTAAATTTATTCAAGGTTCTTTCTGCTGGTGCCCTTCTCCTGGCCACAGAGCAGGGCAAATTATCAGTTTTTCTTGTATAAATTGAGACTGTCTCTCAAGTAAGTTTTAAACTAAATTAAGTAAGCAGTTTTAACCAGTTTTTTTTTTTTTTTTTATAAATAATTATAACTCTCAGGTGAATAATCTTGCTGGGGCTGTTTTGTCCAGCATGGCTCAGGGAAGATGTCTCTCTCCTCCGCCAGGTTTTCTAATTACCTGGGCCCTATCTATCTTCATAGATGGCTGGTGGAAAACTGCCCAGTTGTTGTGGGTGGGCCACCCGAACCATGGTGCCCCTCGTCAAAGGACCCACCCACCTCTCTGCTCTGTAGCAGCACTCACCAGCGGCTCTATCTCTTTTTCTGCCAGTGGTCATGTTATCTCTTTTTAACTCAGGATGTTTTACGCAGTGGTGGCAGGGAGGGGTCGCAGAAAGACTGTCTCACTGTTACACATAAAACACAACCACACAGAAGTAACACAGTCAGACACACTTGCCCACATTTGGTCTTACAGAACCAGTCAAAGGCAACCCCTAACGGGGAAGGATTCCATGTCTTCCCCTCAAGCAGGAGCACTCCATCTCCTTTGTTCCGAAACAGGGCAGTCAGACCTTCCTGACTCCTTCCTGCCTCTGGAGCATCCTCCAGAGCTGCAGCCTGTGGCCCTAGCATGTCTGCATCCGCAGCCACTGAGTCCTTATGGCCTACAATGGCAGCTGCTTAGAAACCAAAACACAAAACACAGACATAGAGACAGAGACAGCACTCAGATACACACCATTCATACAGACCTACCTCCAAGGGGTCGTTGGGAGTCCTGGGTGGTCGCACAGATCCTGGACAAGTTTTTCCCGGCCCATGCACCAAAATGAAAGACCCCTGAAGGGAGACCCTCATTCAAATCAATCTGGATCAGCATATCTCACGCAGGAGATAGAGGATTCAACTCAGACCCCAGGAACTTTGGGATATTTATAGGTAGAGGTTGGGGAGAGCTGGAAAATTTGGCACAGTTACATATGATTGGATATTTTAAACATCAGCAATTTGTGTAAGCAATCATTCAAGTTGGCAGGATGACTAGTTATTTTTTGATCATGAAACCTTGGACTTCATGGAAAGGGGGAGAGAAAAGTCAACACTAGATGGCCCATTACTCACTTGGGCTTGTTTGGACTTGTCTGGGCACATCCTTGCATGCCTTTTCATTTTTGGTCATCCTGACCGCAGAGGGACCTAATATTTTTATTATGACTATGTTTAACAAGTTGTTGGTGGTCTTTGCTGACCATGAATTTTTGTTATTTGTTTCAAGCTGTTTTCAAATTTTATTCTCACACAGGCTGGCCTCAAACTCAGAAATCTGTCTGCCTCTGCCTCCCAAGTGCTGGGATTAAAGGCATGTGCCACCACTGTCTGGCTAATATTTTTATGTTCTACTATAGCTTGTACCTAGAGTGACTTATTACTCTGGGGAGGATGTCTTCAACCAGCTAGCACCTTGAGTTAAAAGGGTGGCCATTTCCACTGTGTTACTAGGTTCTCTCCTTGTTGAGAGCCCAATATCTTTTCTGTCTTGAGCAGGTTGTGACAAGGCTTTAGTATCCCCTCAGGGAGAGAGCGACAGATCCTTCTCCACTCAGGGGTCATATACTGGATTGACTGTGAGATTGTCAGTTCCACGAGAGGGGAGATGCCAGAAATGGAGAGTTTGACATTCAATTGCTCTTTAATAATGCACAGCAAACAATATATTATTACCAACGCTAAGGCTATTGCCACAATGAGGTATTGCCACATTTCCTATGCATTGCCTCTATCAATATCAGCACAATGAACACAAATAATAAATTTCTAATTACCAAAGAAATAAGCATAGCAATAAGTACATCATTGATTCATGGGTTATAAGACCTGAGTTCTTATGCTGGTTTCAGCTAAAGGTCCAGAATCCAGACCACAAATCATTGGGCACGGTAGATGCTGTCAGTCTCTTGGTCAGGGGAGGATCACTTAGGTAGTCATGACTACCAGTGTGATAATGTACTCCAGCTGAGGCTCCTCTTTATGCTGAATTTGGGGTTACTGCTGATGTGCACGGCAGATAGCCAGATGAGTCTAGCTACCTCCATGCTATGACTTCACGGCAGGTGGTTATCTTACTTATTTAAAACAGCTTATTTTTACATATTTTGGTTCATAAGGTTTCAAAACAACTTTTGGTTATCATAGTGCTTTAAAACATGTCAAGACTTGTTCTCTTTCCTAGTAAAAAAATAGAGTTGGTCCTGTTAAGGGCCTGCTTTTTACACTCCCTGATGTGGAGCTGGCTGGAGCTGCTAGTGTAGGAGCCTCAAAAACATCTCAAGAATTTGAGATGGGGCAAGTCCAGTTTTTAGAAGCTGCCACTCCACCTGGCCTGAGGCAAGGCAATGGATCAGCAGTAGTTTCCAGATTTCCTCAGCTACTTCCTTAGCCAACTGTTTCCAGACCTCCATAGCAAGTTTCCAGCTCCCATACCCTATAATGGAATATCCATAGAGATGGACCCAGCAGATTAACATAGAGGCCATCTACCCTAGAATTCCCTAATGTGCTTTAAATCAGCACTGCAAGCTCACTTGGGTGTCTCTTTATCTTGGTAACGGGGAGACCTCAGCATGCTGGACTTCTGCAGAATAAAATCCTCCTTGCATTTACCTGCTATTTGAGTCTGAGGTGTCATTCTGTGGCAAATCATAAATCCTTATACTATAACTGTCCCAGTAAAACTGTCTCCCTCCTTTCACTGCCCCTCAAGTAATGAAGGAATCTCAGGTCTTAGCCTAAACTTAAAAATTAACGTCTCCAGAAACACATTCTGGGAGAAGCACATTTCAAAGACTTACACATACATCCCAGGAGAAGGACGCAAGATAAAAGAATTAAAAGGTTATCAGGAAGCTGGGCCCTTAGCACAATAAACCTGGGTAAACAGGAGCTATGGTAAGATAGACTTAGCTAACACTCATTATCATAAGATAATGTTGCCAAGAAACCAAGCATGGTAACAGTCATTTAAGGTCAGGCTTTGTGGTTAGCATTGTCTAAGAGGTGATTGTAAGACTGCCCTTGTAAACCCTATGAAAACTGTATAAAAACTGCTCTTAGCTGTAGCTCAGTTTTCCTCTAGCCTGCATATGGAGGAACCCCAGTGCACTGGATCAATAAACCTCTTGCCTTTGCATCAACCCTCCTGATCATGAGTGTTTCTGTGGGAGCATGTCTTCCCGGTTTGGATCTCAGGGTCCAATAGACTAGGCTTCATGAGTTATCCAATGAAAACTTCAGTGCCAGGTGTGGGCATCGCCGTGGATCTGTGAGTTTCCAGAGGATCAAAAACAAACCCAAAAACTGAAAGTAAACCAACTCCACAGACTGTTTTTTTTTTGTTGTTTTTTTTGTTTTGTTTGTTTGTTTGTTTGTTTTTGAGACAGAGTTTCTCTGTGTAGCCCTGGCTGTCCTGGAACTCACTCTGTAGACCAGGCTGTCCTCGAACTCAGAAATCTGCCTGCCTCTGCCTCCCAAGTGCTGGGATTAAAGGTGTGTGCCACCACCGCCCAGCTCCACAGACTGTTAACATTGCTTTTTGTTGAGAACCAAGCTGCCCCATGTTTGGGGGCCAAAAATGCTGAGAATTACTCTAGCCCACTTTGGGGGCCCAAGTGTCTCGGACTGTTCTGTCAATGTTGGGACCCGCACTGCCAAAAGCCTTGGAAGCTAAATTGTTAGAGCTCGCGCTGCCCCAAGCTGCTCCAGTCTGCAGGTTGGGGTTCAGCAAGAGAGAGAGTAAGGACGGGATGTGAGGAATGGAGACCAGACAGAGTGTGATTCAATCCCATTTATTCTTCAGTCTCTCTTCTTCTCTCCAAGTCCCAAGTCCTAATTCCTAGTCCCTAGTGCCTTCAAGTTCCAAGTTTCTTCTTCCAAGTGCTAAGTGCCTAATGTCTAATTCCAAGTTCTTCCTCCACGTGCCAAGTGCCTAATACCTAATAATCTTCCAAGTGCCTAATTTTTACTCCAAGTTGTTCTCTCTGAAACGTCTGATTCTCTGTTTTCCAAATTGTTCTGACCTCTCCTATCTGCCTCTTGCTTTTTATATGTCTCACTTCTAAGCCACGCCTCTAAGTCACGCCTTTAATCATGCCCTCAGGTCTTGTCTCTAAATCTGATCTCTAAGTCATGCCCTTAAGTCACACACCTTTAAGTCTCTCACACCCAAGGGAAAATCCTGGGTATCTAAAGCAAGAAGTTATCAGAGTGTGCTCAGCTGTTGTAGGCTATTGTAATCAAGTCTCTTGTCAGGGTATATGGCTCAAGATGGCTGCAAGGATGATAGCCACCTTCTGTTGGCTCCCCACAGCTTTTGGTTGTTCACTGAACTGGGTGGTAAGACCTTATTGCCAATGACATGCATTTTGGTTGTAGAACATTGAGAAATCACACTAGAAATTAAATAAAACTTTCTTCCTACTGTCTAGTTTTCACAGTTCCAAAAGGGTGTTGGAGAAGAAAACTAATTCACCCAAAGGTAGATCTTAAATACTGACCTGCCAGACACAATGAACTTAGTATAGGGTTTCAATTGGGGACAAGGGGCTGAGGTGCATATTTAACATATAAAGGTAGACCAGGATTCTAGGTTCTCCCAGCATCCATCAGTCCCTACCTGTTACAGGACATGGTTGGCATACCCTATCTTCTATGCTGAATTTTCCAGCCAAGGAGCTGGCCTTCCCCTTCCCCAGAAGCTCTTCCTTCTATAATCCAGACATTTTGGTCTCCCCTCGCCCTTCCTCTCTCTGCATTTTTCTCTGTACTTGCTCTTTCTCTTTTTCTCTCTCCCTTCCCTTCCCTTCCCTTCCCTTCCCTTCCCTTCCCTTCCCTTCCCTTCTGTCTCCCTCCCCATGGTGACTTCCCTGGCCTCTTTACTTGGGACCAGTGAACATGTCTCCCAATAAATCTGCTTTTATATACTTTAATGTGGCTTGAATTGGCTCATTTCACCAGAGGAGAAACAAACAATGGCTTTCTAAGTGAACTTGAGGCCTGCCCCACAGGATAGAATTCAAGCCTGATACTGAAAACCTGGCTAGAAGTCCTTGTCTGGGAATGTGATAACCTACCATTGTCAAACTGTGCTGCTCTGACGCTTGGTCAAGGAAGCCTTTCCTGCAAAGGGATAGCAAGCAATGCAGAGACTCATAATTGGTCAACGTGCTCAAGAAAACAAATGTCTGTGGTGTGCTCATTTTTAAATAGAAAATCTGTATTGTAGAGTGAAAAGCTATAAAGCTCATTTTATAAAATATATAACAGGCTTTTTTCTTTACCCCTAGACCTGAGCAAAAGAATGCAGGTTCCAGAAAGCAGAACTGAATGTAAGATTTCAGGCCTTCACTACCCTGGGTTACATTCAGGGAAGAGTACATTATCCCTGAGTCAGAGGACACTTGCTAGATTAACATTCCTCAGGGAAGCCTCAGGGAAGAGAACCCACTTGTGGGTGGGGAAGGCCCAAAGCAGGAAGACACATTTCTAACCACAAAGAGAAATGCAAGTCATCTAGGTGAGACTGAGAAATAGTTGAGCTAGTGACAGGGCAAGACCACATTTTGAGAATACAGAGTGTTTTCCACATGACCCTGATTCACTCAGGTTGCATTCCTCTGGAATTCTCCACTATTTTTATGTTATATTTCCTTACCAACCTTTCACCCCCTCCTCACTCTCCAGGTTTGTGGTTTCCCCCTTTAAAGACCCTTCTCAGACTGACTGGCTTTGTTAATTCAACTCTTGAGTGAGTGAACCGAATTGACCTTGGCTAGCCAACTCTCCCTAATAAACCTCTGCTGATTGCATCCAGGTACAGAGTCTTGTGATTTTTGGGTGGCCGTGATTTCCAAGACTTGAGTAAGGTTCTCCCTAGTTTGGGTGTCTTTGTTATCACCTCTTCCCTCTTCAGTTTTCAGGGATCATTGTGGAAGAGGAGGCAGAAAGACAGTAAAAGCTAAATGGACAGGAGTGCTATAAAATGTGTTCTGGACATGGATGACCATTACAGTCAGGAACTCACTACAGCTGTGGTTATCTGCACGAGACCTGCAAAAGATCAAGCCAACAGCCAACAAGCCAGACAACACTCCAGCAGGCAGCACTATTTAGATTTAGTGGGTTTTTTTTTTTTTTTTGAAAGACAGGAAAGGAGGAAGGGAGGGAAGGAAGAAGGGAAGGAGAGTGTTGTGGCCCAAGCTGCCCATGTTTGGGTGCCAGAAATGTTGAGAATTGCTCTAGCCCACGCTTGGGGGCCAAAATGTCTCAGACTGCTCTGTCAGTGTTGGAACCCGCACTGCCAAAAGCCTTGGGGACTAACTTGTTAGCCTGCACTGCCACAAGTTGCTCTGGTCTGCGGGTTGGGGTTCAGCAAGAGAGAATGTGAGAACAGACGTGAAGAATGGAGACCAAACAGAGTTTGATTCAATCCCGTTTATTCTTCAGTCTCTCTTCTCTCCAAGTCCCAAGTCTTCAGTTCCTATTCCCTAGTCCCTAGTGCCTCCAAGTTCCAAGTTCTTTCTCCAAGTGCCAAGTGGCTAATAACTAATAATTCTTCTTCTGAGTTCTCTCGTCCAAGTGTCTTCTTCCTCAATGCCTAATTCCTACTCCAAGTTGTACTCTAAGTTGTACTCTCTAACCTAATTCCTAGTTCCAAGTTGTACCTCTGAGTGCCTAATAATCTGTTACTTCTCTTCTGTCTGCCTCTCGCCTTTTATATGCCTCACTTCTAAGCCATGCCTCTAAGTCACGCCTTTAATCATGCCCTCAGGTCTTGTCTCTAAATCTGATCTCTAAGTCATGCCCTTAAGTCACACACCTTTAAGTCTCACATACTCAATGGAAAATCCTGGGTATCTAAAGCAAGATGTTATCAGAGTGTGCTCAGCTGTTGTAGGCTAATGTAATCAAGTCTCTTTTCAGGGTATATGGCTCAAGATGACTACAAGGATGATAGCCGTCTTCTGTCGGCTCCCCACAGGAGATGAAGGGAAGGAGGGAGGGGCTAGGGAGCCTGGAGATATGTTAGAAGAGTGCCAGTGAAACTAGTGGGAGGAAAAAATGTGTGTGTGTGTGTGTGTGTTGTGTGTGTGTGTGTGTGTGAGTGTGTGTGTGTGTGTGTGTGTGTGTGTGTGTGTGCGCGCGTGCATGCATGTGTTTTGAGGCAGGATCTCTTTACATAGCACTGGTTGTCTTGGAATTCACTATGTAGGTCAGACTGCCCTTGAACTCACAGAGATCCTCCAGCCTCTACTTCCTGACTGCTGGTATTAAATATGTACAATTCCACATTGTTTTTTATATAATAGTTACTTATTATCATGCTCATGTTTATGCAAAGCAGTGTCTTACATAGCCTAGGTTGCCTTCAAACTCTTTTACGTATCCAGGGCTGATCTTAAACTCCTGATCCTTCTGCCTCTACTTCCCACATACAAATGCCTGAGCCAAAACACCTGGTTCTCCCATAAACTTTTAAATTTTGTTTGAAACGGGGTAGCTCAGTAGCTCAAGCTGGCCTTAAACTCAATAGGGATGTCTTAAATTTTATCCCCACCTCCCAAGTGCTATGATTACAGGCATATGCCAGAATGCTCAGCTTGTCCATACACTTATTACCTTTAGATTATTTATAATAAATAATATAATCCCATCTAAACTATGATGTTCCCTCTATTGCTGTGGTCTGAAACTGAAACCACATTATATCTGAAGTGCCCTACAGCCTATTACTCTTAACTTAAACTACTGTTTAAGGAAAATTTTAGGCACTGGAGAGATGGCTCAGCAGTTAAGAGCACTGATTGCTCTTCCTAGAGGTCCTGAGTTCAATTCCCAGCAACCACATGGTGGCTCACAACCATCTGAAATAGAACCCGATGTCCTCTTCTGGTGTCTAAAGACAATGACAGTGTACTCATATACATGAAGTAAATAAATCTTTAAAAAAAGTTAAAAAAAAAACAATTTAAAAAGGAAGAATTTCAGGGGAAATGCTGATGTGTATTTACAGTGTAGAGTGAAAAATTATAAAGGCCATTTTATGAAATATGTAGACTTTTCTTTGCCCTTAGACCTGAGCAGAAAAATGCAAGTTCCAGAAAGTGGAACTGAATGTAAGATTTTCACTACCCCAGGACACATTCCAGGTGAAGGACATTGCCCCTGAATCAAGCTCAGGCTGTAGGCCCGCCTATGGGTGGAAAATGCCCAAGGCAGGAAGGCATTCCTGACCACAGATAAAAGATGCAAACTACCTAGGTGGGGCTATAGCAGGAAGAAGTAAAGATAGTTAATCTGATATAGTTGATAAATGACAGGGTGAGACACAGTGACATGGTAAACCATTCAGGGTGGGTTTCTCTGGAATGTTTTGCTATTCTTATGTTATGTATTCTTGGCAACCCCTCACCCCCTGCCCACTCCCCTGTTTGTGGTTTTTCCCTTTAAAACTCTCCACGGACTTGATGTTAGGGTCGAACTCCACTCCTGTGTGAGTGCGTGGTGAGACTACTGGCTGCCAGGTTTCTTCCCTAATAAACCTCTGCTGATTGCATCCAGGTATGGTTTCTTGTGATCTTTGGGTGGTCGTGATTTCCTGAGACTTGAGGAAGGGTCTCCCGAGTATGGGGGTCTTCAAAAGTAGAGTTGGTACTGTATAGACACTTTTTTTTTCATGTATTTTTGATGGTGTATTGAGTCTGATGCAGACTCTATAAATATAAAGTGGTCTCACAATTCCCTCTGTGATCACCCAGAACAGTCTTTATTCTTGTTCTCCTGAAAGACAATTCACATGGCACACTGAAGTAGTTCAAACATTCAAAAGGTTAATTAGAGCAAGGGAAGAAGCAAGAAGAGTGCAGGAGCAAGGATCTAGCAGGCCTGAGAATTATATTTTTCTCTTGGCATTCTTCCCTTCCGTCTCACATTTTCTAGGGTGAGTACTTCCAGAAGAGACGTGCTTCCTTAGAAAACCATTTTAACCAAAATTCAGTCTGTTGTGAATAGATTTTCAAAATGCAAGAATATATGTGTGTGTGTGTGGGGGGGGGGGGGGGGTGTTACTGCCCCTGAAGTTGAAGCCTAAAACCTGTGTATGATCCCCAGAGAAAAATCCCACTGTCCCAGAACACATTCCTTAGTCAGAGGACATTTGCTGGATTAACATTCATTAACATTCAGAGAAAGAAGGGAGAGGCTGATTAACATTCCTCAGATCATAGGTAAGGGAACCTACCTGTGGGTGATGAAGGCCCAGAGCACATACACACATTCCAGGAGAGGAGCCCAGGATGGAGGTGGTCAGGAAGCCGGGCCTTAAGGTAATAAACCTGGGCAAATGGAAGACACTCATTGTCATAAAAATAATGTGTGAATCTGAGTCACCTAGAGACCGGACCTGGGGAGGTCAGCCTTTGTGGTTGCTCTCGTGAACTCTGTATAAACACTGCTCCCAGCTTTGGCTCGGGGTTCCTCTTGCCTGAGTGCAAGGGAGCCGCAGTGCACTGGTTATTATCATGTTTTTGCAGTGAATCCCCTGTCTGTGAGTGTTTCTGCGGGAGCGTGTACCCCAGTTTTGGATCTTTGGGTCAGACAACATCTGAAAGAATCCAGAGCAGAGAGAGAAAGAAGTAGAGTGAACATGACCATCAGATTGTCCATGCCAGGGCTATCTGTAGGAGATGGGAGAATATCAGAAGATTGAGAATAGAGAAAACATAGTGAGAGAAACATTAGCAGAACAAGAGCAAGAGTGTGTGTGTTGGGGTGGGGTGGGGGGGGGGGGGGAGAGAAGCATACCAAGAATAGGGTTGTAAAGGAGAATGAGTGGCTGTGGGTAAAGAAAATGTGTTGTGCTGGATGTTGTTT
>NW_023046409.1:0-55668 GCF_011762505.2 Arvicanthis niloticus
GAAGGGCATCCAGAGAGAGGAGGGAACAGAAGAGCTTCCAAAGAGAGGAGAGAACAGAAGGGCATGTAGAGAGAGGAGCCAACAGAATGTCATCCAGATAGAGGAGAAGACAGAATGCATCCAGAGAGAGGTTACAGAAGAGCATCCAGAGAGCGGAGAAGACAGAAGGGCATCCTGAGAGTGGAGAGTAAAGAAGGGCATCCTGAGAGAGGAGAATACAGAAGGGCATCCAGAGAGAGGAGAGAATAGAACAGCAATGGATGAGAGGAGAAAACAGAAGGGCATAAAAAGAGACAAGAGGACAGAAGGGCATACAGAGAAAGGAGAAGACAGAAGGGCATCCAGAGAGGGGAGAGGACACAAGTGCATCAAGAGAGATGAGAGAACAGAAGATCATCCAGAGAGAGAAGAGAACAGAAGAGCATCCAGAGAGAGGAGAAGACAGAAGGGCATCCTGAGAGAGGAGAGGACAGAAATGGCATCCAGAGAGAGAAGAAGATACAAGGGTATCCAGACAGAGAGAACAGAAGGGCATACAGAGAGAGGAGAGAACACAAGGGTATCCATAGACAGGCGAGGAAAAATGGGCATCTAGAGAGAGGAGAGAACAGAAGGTCATCCAAAGAAAGGAGAAGTCAGAAGGTTATCCAGAGAGAGGAGAGGACAGAAGGACATCCCAAAAGAAGAGAGAACAAAATGGCATCCAGAGAGATGAGAGTACAGGAGAGAATCCAGAAAGAGGAGAGAACAGAAGCCCATCCAGAGAGAGCAGAAGACTGAAGGACATCCAGGGAGAGAAGAGGACCATAGGGCATCCAGAGAGAGGAGAGGACAGAATGGCATCCAGTGAGAGGAAATAACAGAAGGGCATCTAGAGAGAAAAGAAGACAGAAGGATATCCAGAGTAAAGAGAAAATTGTCGGGGATCCAGAGAGAGTAGAAGTCTGAAGGGCATCGAGAGAATCCAGAGAACAGAAGGGCATAGGGAGATAGGAAAAGACAGAAGGGCATCGAGAGAGAGGAGAGGATAGAAGGGCATCCAGAGAGAGGAGAGCACAAAAGGGAATCCAGAGAGACGAGAGTAGAGAAGGATATCCAGAGAGAATAGAGGATACAAGGGCATCTTGAGAGAAGAGAAAAGCAGCGCATCCAGAGAGAGGAGAAGACAAAAAGTGAATCCAGAGAGAGGAGAGAGCAGAAGGGCATCCAGAGAAAGGAGAAGACAGAAGGGAATGCAAAGAGAGGAGAAAACAGAAGGGCATCCAAAGAGAGGAGAAGACCGAAGGACATACTGAGAGAGGAGAAATCAAAAGCGCATCCAGAAAGAGGAGAGAACAGAAGGGCATCAAGAGAAGGAGAAGACAGAAGCGTATCTAAAGAGAGGAGAGAACAGAAGGGCATCCAGGTAGAGGAGAGGACAGAAGGGCATCCAGAGAGTGGAGAGAACAGAAGGTCATCCAAAAAGAGGATAGGACAGAAGGGCATCCAGAGAAATGAGAGAACAGAAGTGAATCCAGCGAGAGGGGAATACAGAAGGGCATTCAGAGAGAGGAGAGAGCAGGATGGCATCCAGAGAGAGGAGAAGACAGAAGCCCATACCGGGAGAGGAGAGGACAGATGGGCATCCAGAGAGATGAGAGAGCAAAAGGGCATCCAGAAAGAGGAGAGGATAGAAGGGCATGCAGAGAGAGGAGAGGAGAAGGGCATTCAGAGAAAGGAGAAGACAGAAGGGAATCCAAAGAAAGGAGAGAACAGAAGGGCATTCAGAGAGAGGAGAAGAAAGAAGGGCATTCAGAGAGAAGAGAGAACAGATGGCACATCCAGCGAAGGAGAAGACAGAAGAGCGTCAAGAAAAAGAGGACAGAATGTCATACTGATAGAGGAGAGAACAGAAGGGCATACCAAGAGATGAGAAAACAGAAGGGCATCCATAGAGAGGAGAGGACATAAGGGCATCCGGAGAGGAGAAAGAACAGAAGGGCATATATAGAGAAGAGAACAGTAGAGAATCCAGAAAGAGTAGAAGACAGAAGGGCATCCTGGAGATGAGAGAGTAGAAGGGCATCCAGCGGGAGGAGAATGCAGAAGGGCATCCAGAGAGAGGAGAGGACAGCAGGGCATCCCAAGAGAGGTGAGAACAAAAGGGCATCCAGAGAGAAGAGAGGACAGAAGAGAATCCAGAAAGAGGAGAGTAGAGAAGGGCATCCAGAGAGAGCAGAAAACTAAAGGACATTTAGAGAAAGAAGAGAATAGAAGGGCATATAGAGATAGGAGAAGACAGAAGGGTATCCAGGATGAGGAGAGAATTGAAGGGCATCCAGAAAGAGGAGAAAACAGAAGGGCTTCCAGAGAGAGAAGAGAACAGAAGAGCATCCAGAAAGAGGAGAATAGAAAAGGCATCCAGATGGAGAAGAGGAAAGACGGGCATCCAGAAATAGGAAAGGACAGAAGGGCATCCAGGGAGAAAAGAGAACAGAAGTGCATCCAGAGAGAGGAGAGGACAGAAGTGCATCTAGAGAAAGCAGAGAAAAAAGGGCATCCAGAAAGAGGAGAAGATATAAGGGCATCCAGAGATAGGACGGACAGAAAGGCATCCACAGAAAACAGAACAGAAGGCCTTCCTGGGGTAGGAGAAGACAGAAGGGTATCTGCATAGAGGAGAGAACGGAAGGGCAACTACAGAGAGAAGAGAACAGAAGGGCATTCAGAGAGAGGAGAGAACAGAAGTGAATACAGAGAGAGAAGAAGACAGAAGGGCATTCAGAGAGAGGAGACAGCAGAAGGTCATCCAGAGAAAGGAGAAGACAGAAGGGAATGCAAAGAGAGGAGAGAACAGAAGGGCATCCAGAGAGAGGAGAGAGCAGAAGGACATCCAGAAAGAGGAGAGGACAGAAGGGCATCCAGAGAGATGATAGGACAGAAGGGCATCCGGAGAGAGGAAAGCACAGAAGGGCATCTAGATAGAAGAGAACAGTAGAGAATCCAGAAAGAACAGAGGAAAGAAGGGCATCCAGAGAGAGGAGAAGATAGAAGGGCATCCATAGAGAGGTAAAAACAGAAGTGCATCCATAGAGAGGAGAAGAGAGAAGGGCATCCAGAATGAAGAGAAGACAGAAGAGCATCCAGAGACAGGAGAGATCAGAAGGTCATCCAGAGAGAGAAGAAGACAGAAGGACATCCAGAGAGATGAGAGGATGGAAGGGAATCCAGACATAGGAAAGAACAGAAGGGCATCTGGAGAGAGGAGAGTACAGAAGGGCTTCCAGAGAGAGAGAAGAAGACAGAAAGGCATCCAGAAAGATTAGTGGACAGAAAAGTATCTAGAGAGAGAAGAGAACAGAAGGGAAACCAGAGATATGAGAGGACAGAAGGAAATCCAGAGAGAGGAGAGGACAGTATGGCATCCAGAGAGAGGAGAGGACAGAAGGACATCTCAAAAGAAGAGAGAACAGAAGGGCAATAAGAGAGATGAGAGTACAGGAGAGAATCCAGATAGAGGAGAGAACAGAAGCCCATCCAGAGAGAGCAGAAAACTGAAGGACATCCAGAGAGAGAAGAGGACTAAACGGCATCCACAGATTTGGAAGAAGAGCATCGAGAGAGAGGAGACAACATAAGGGCCTCCAAATAGAGGAGAGGACAGAAAGGCATCCAGAGAGAGGAGAGAACAGAAGGGCATCCGGAGAGAGGAGAGGACAGAAGAGGTTCCAGAGAGAGAAGAAGACAGAAGGGCACCCAGAGAGATTAAAGGACAGAAGAGAATCTAGACAGAGAAGAGAACAGAAGGGAAACCAGAGATATGAGAGGACAGAAGGAAATCCAGAGAGAGAAGAGTACAGTAGGGCATCCAGAGAGAGGAGAGGACAGAAGGGCATCCAGAGAGAGGAGAGAACAGAAAGGCATCCAGAGAGAGGAGAAGACAGAAGGGCATCCAGAGAGAGGAGAGTAAAGAAGGGCATCCAGAAAGAGGAGAATACAGAAGGGCATCCATAGAGAAGAGAGAATAGAAGATCATCGGATGAAAGGAGAAAACAGAAGGGCATAAAAAGAGAGGAGAGGACAGAAGGGCATCCAGAGAGAGGAGAAGGTAGAAGGGCATCCCGAGGGAAGAGAGGACAGAAATGGCATCCAGAGAGAGAAGAGGACACAACAGCATCCAGATAGAGGAGAGAACAGAAGGGCATACCGAGAGAGGAGAGATCAGATGGGTATCGAGTGACAGGAGAAGACAGAAGGATATCCAGAGTAAGGAGAAAATTCTTGGGCATCCAGAGAGTGTAGAAGACTGAAGGTCACCGAGAGAATCGAGAGAACAAAAGGGCATAGGGAGAGAGGAGAAGACAGAAGGGCATCCAGAGAGAGGAAAGCACAAAAGGGAATCCAAAGAGATGAGAGAACAGATGTATATCCAGAGAGAATAGAGGACACAAGGGCATCTTAAGAGAGGAGAGAAGAGCAGCGCATCCAGAAGAGGAGAAGATAAAAAGGGAATTTAGAGTGAGGAGAGAACAGTAGGGCATCCAGAGAGAGGTGAGGACACAAGGGCATCCAAAGAGAGGAGTAGAAAGAAGGGCATCCAGAGATAGGAGTGAACAGAAAGGCATCGACAGAGGAGAGGACAGAAGGGCATCCGGAGAGAGGAGAGAACAGAAGGGCATCCAGAAAGAGGAGAGAAGAGAAGGGTAACCAGAGAGTGGAGAAGACAGAAGTGAAACCACAGAGAGGAGAGAACAATAGTACATTTTGACAGAGGAAAAGACAGAAAGACACCCAGAGAGAGGAGAAGACAGAAGGGCATCTAGAGAGAGCAGAGAACACAAGGGCATCCAGGGAGAGAAGTGAACAGAAGGGCATCCAGAGAGAGGAGAGGACAGAAGGTCATAGGGAGAAAGGAGAAGACAGAAGGGCATCCAGAGAGAAGATAGGATTGAAGGGAATCGAGAGAGATGAGAGGACAGAAGGGCATCTGGAGAAATGAGAGAACAGAGGGCATCCAGAGAGAATAGAGGACAGAAGGGCATCTAGACAGAGGAGAGAACAGAAGGGTATCCAGAGAGAGGAGAAGACAAATAGGGAATAGAGAGAAAGGGGAGAACAGAAAGCCATCCAGAGAGAGAAGACAGAGGGGCATTCAGAGAGGAGAGGACACATGGGCATCCAGAGAGAGGAGAGAGCCAAAGAACATCCAAAAAGAGGAGTGGGCAGAAAGGCATCCAGAGAGAGGATAGAACAGAAAGCCATCCAGAGTTAGGAGAAGGCAGAAGGGCATCAGCAGTGAGGAGAAAACAGAAGCGCATGCAGAAAGAGGAGAGAACAGAAGGGCATCCCAAAAGAGGAGAGGACAGAAGGGCATGCAGAGAAAGGAGACAACAGAAGAACATCCAGAGAGAGGACAATACTGAAGGGCATCCACAGAGAGGATAGAACAGAAGAGCATCAGAAGAGAGGAGAAAACAGAAGGGAACATAAAGAGAGTAGAGGACAGAAGGGAATCCATAGAGAAGAAAAGACAGTAGGGCATCCAGAGAGAGGAGAGGACAGAAGGGCATCCAGAGAGATGAGAGAACAGAAGATCATACAGAGAGCGAATAGAACAGAAGGGCATCAAGTGAGATGAGAGGACAGAAGAGAATCTAGAGTGAGGAGAGAACAGAAGGGGATCCAGAGAAAGGGGAATACAGAAGGGCATCCACAGAGAAGAGAGGACAGATGGGCATCCAGAGTGAGAAGACGACACAAGGGCATCCAGAGGGAGGAAAGAACAGAAGAGCATACAGAGAGTTGAAAGATCAGAAGGGTATCCAGAGACAGGAGAGGACGAAAGGGCATCCAGAGAGAGGAGAAGACTGAAGGAAATCAAGAGAGAGAAGAGGACCAAAGGGTATCTGAAGAGAGGAGAAGACAGAAGGGCATCCATTGAGAGGAGAGGACAGAATGGTATCTAGTGAGAGGAGAGAACAGAAGGGCATCTAGAGAGAGGAGAAGACAGAAGTGTATCCAGAGAGAAGAAAAAATTGTTGGGCATCCTGAGAGAGAAGACAGAAGGGCATCGTGAAAGACAAGAGAACAGAAGGGCATAGAGAGAGAGGAGAAGACAGAAGGGCATCCAGAGAGAGGAGATGACAGAAGGGCATCCAGAGTGAAGAGAGGATTGAAGAGAATCTAGAGAGAGGAGAGAACAGAAGGGCATCCAGAAAGTGGAGAGAACAGAAGGGCATTCAGAAAGAGGAGAGGACAGAAGGGCATCCAGAGAAAGGACACAACAGAAGGACATCCAGAGAGAGGAAAATACAGAAGGGCATCCACAGAGAGGAAAGAACAGAAGAGTATCAGAAGAGAGGAGAAAACAGAAGGGCATCCAGAGAGAAGAAAGGACAGAAGGGCATCCATAGAGAAGAGAAGACAGAAGGGTATCAAGAGAGAGGAGAGGACACAGGGCTTCCAGAGAGATGAGAGAACAGAAGATAATCCAGAGAGAGAAGAGAACAGAAGGGCATCAAGTGAGATGAGAGGACAGAAGAGAATCTAGAGAGAGGAGACAACGAAGGGAATCCAGAGAAAGGAGAAGACAGAAGGGCATCAGAGAGAAGAGAGGACAGAAGGCCATACAGAGAGAGAAGTGGACACAAGGTCATCCAGAGAAAGGAGAGAACAGAAGGGCATAGGGAGAGATGAGAAGACAGAAGGGCATCCAGAGAGAGGAGACGAGAGAAGGGCATCCAGAGCGTCGAGAGAACAGAAGGGCATAGGGAGAGAGGAGAAGACAGAAGGGCATCCAGAGAGAGGAGATGACAGAAGGCCATCCAGAGAGAGGAGAGGACAGAAGGGCATCCAGAGAGCAGAGAGTACAAAACGTATCTAGACAGAGGAGAGAACAGAAAGCCATCCAGACAAAAGAGAAGACAGTGGGGCATCTAGAGAGAGGAGAGAACACAAGGGCATCCGGAGAGACGAGAGAACAAAAGGGCATACAGAGAGAATAGAGGACAGAAGGGCATCTTGAGAGAGGAGAGAAAGTAAGGGCATCCAGAGAGAGGAGAAGACAAAAAGGGAATCCAGATATAGGAGAGAAAAGAAGGGCATCCAGAGAGAGAAAAGGACAGAAGGGAATCCAGAGAGAAGAGGGAAAAGAAGGGCATCCAGAGAGAGGAGAGGACAGAAAGGCATCCAGAGAGAGTAGAGGACAGAAGGGTATCCAGGGAGAAAGTGAACAGAAGGGCATCCAGAGATTGGAGAGGACAGAAGGGCACCTAGAGAGAGGAGAGGACAGAAGGGCATCCAGAGAGAGGAGAGGACAGAAGGGCATCCAGAGATAGGAGAGGACAGAAAGGCATCCAGAGAGAAGAGAGACCAGAAGTGAATCTAGAGAGAGGAGAAGACAGAAGAACATACAGAGAGAGGTGAGCACAGAAGTGCATCCAGAGAGGAGAGAACAGAAGGGCATCCAGAGAGAGGAGAATCCCGAAGGGCATGCAGAGAGAGGAGTAGACAGAATGTCATCCAGAGGGAGCAGAGAACAGAAGGGCATCCAGAGAAATGAGGCTACAGGAGAGCTTCCATAGAGAGCAGAGAACAGAAAGGCAACCAGAGAGATTAGAGGACAGAAGGGATCCAGAGAGAGGAGAGGACAGAAGAACATCCAGAGAGAGGAGAGAACAGAAGGGCATCCAGAGAGAGGAGAGGACAGCAGGACATCCAGAGAGAGGAGAGGAAAGGAAGGCATCCGGAGATAGGAGAGAACAGAAGGGCATCCAGAGAGAGGAGAAGACACAAGGGCATCCAGAGAGGAGAGGAAAAAAGGCATCCGGAGAGAGAAGAGAACAGAAGGGCACCCAGAGAGAGGAGAAGACAGAAGGGCATCCAGGGAGAGAAGTGAACAGAAAGGCATCCAGAGAGAGGAGAGGACAGAAGGGTACATAGAGATATCAGAGAATATAAGGGCATCCAGTATGAGGAAAAGACAGAAGGGCATCGCTATAGAGGAGAGAACAGAATGGCATCAAGATAGAAGAGAGAACAGAAGGGCATCTACAGAGAGGTAGAACTGAAGAGCATCGAAAGAGAGGAGAGAAGAGAAGTGCATCCAGATAGAGGGGAGGACAGAAGGGCATCCAGGGATAGGAGAGAACAGAAGGGTATCTGAAGAGAGAAGAGAACTGAAAGGCATCCAGAGAGAGGAGAGGACAGAAGGGCATCCAGAGAGAGGAGAGCACAGAAGGGTAACCAAAGAGATGAGAGAACAGAAGAGCATAAATAGAGGATAAAGGACAGAAGGGCATCTAGAGAGAGGAGAGAAGAGAAGTTCATCAGGAAGACAAAAAGGGAGTCCAGAGATAGGAGAGAAAGAAGGGCATCCAGAGAGAGAAGTGGACAGAAGGGCATCCGGAGAGGGGAGAGGACAGATGGGCATCCTGAGAGAAAAATGGACAGAAGGGCATCTAGAGAGGGGAGAGGACAGATGGGCATCCTGAGAGAGAAGTGGACAGAAGGGCATCTAGAGAGGAGAGAGGACAGAAGGGCATCCAGGGAGAGAAGTGAACAGAAGGGCATCCAGAAAGAGGAGAAGGCAGAAGGGCATCCGGAGAGAGGAGAGAACACAAGGGCATCCAGAAAAAAGAGAGAACAGAAGGGCATCCAGAGTGAGGAGAGAACAGAAGCGCATCCAGAAAGAGTAGAGACCAGAAGGGCATCCAGAGAGAGGGAAAGACAGAAGGGCATTCAGAGAGAGGAGAAAGCAGAAGGGCATCCAGAGAGAGGAGAAGAAAGAAGCACATACCGGGAGAGGAGAGGACAGATGGGCATCCAGAGAGATGAGAGAACAGAAGTGAATCAAGAGAGAGGGGAAGACAGAAGGGCATTCAGAGTGAGGAGAAGACAAAAGGGAATCCAGAGAGAGGAGAGAACAGAACGGCATCCAGAGTGATATGAGTACAGGAGATCATCCATAGAGAGAGGAGAACAGAAAGGCAACCATAGAGATTACAGGACAGAGGGTATCAAGAGAGAGGAGAGGAAAGAATACCATCCAGAGCAAGGAGAGGACAGAAGGGCACCCAGAGAGAGGAGAGGACAGAAGGGCATCAAAAGAGAGGAGATGACAGAAGGGCATCCAGAGAGAGGAGAGACCAGAAGTGCATCCAGAGAGAGATGAGCACAGAAGGACATCCAGAGAGAAGAGAACAGAAGGGCATCCAAAGAGAGGAGAATCCCGAAGGGCATTCAGAGAGAGGAGTAGACAGAGGGTCATCCAGAGAGAGCAGAGAACAGAAAGGCAACCAGAGATATTAGAGGACAGAAGGGATCCAGAGAGAGGAGAGGACAGAAGAACATCCAGAGCAAGGAGAGGACAGAAGGGCATCCAGAGCGATGAGAGGACAGAAAATCATCCAGAGAGAGGAGAGGACAGAAGGGCATCCAGAGAGAATAGGGGACACCAGGGCATCCAGAGAGAGGTTAAGTCAGAAGGGAGAGGACAGAAGTGTACCTAGAGAGATCAGAGAATACAAGGGCATCCAGAAAGAGGAGAAGACAGAAGGGCATCGGTTGACAGGAGAGAACAGAATGGCACCCAGATAGAAGAGAGGACAGAATGGCATCTACAGAGAGTGTAGAACAGAAGAGCATCGAGAATGAGGAGAGAACAAATGAGCATCCAATTAGAGGAGAGGACATAAGGGCATCCAGAGAGGAGAGAACAGAAGGGTATCCAGATAGAGGAGGGAACTGAAAGGCATCCAGAGAGACGAGAGGACAAAAGGGCATCCAGAGAGAGGAGAAGACAGAAGGGCATCCAGAGATAGGAAAGGACAGAAGGGCATTGAGAAAGATTAGAGCACAGAAGGGTATCCAAAGAGATGAGAAAACAGAAGGGCATAAATAGAGAATAGAGGACAGAAGGGCATCTAGAGAGAGGAGAGAAGAGAAGGGCATCGAGAGAGAGGCGAAGACAAAAAGGGAATCCAGAGATAGGAGAGAAAAGAAGGGCATCCAGAGAGAGAAGTGGACAGAATGGCATCCTGAGAGGGTAGAGGACAGTTGGGCAACCAGGGAGAGAAGTGAACAGAAGGGCATCCTGAAAGCGTAGTAGGACGAAGGGCATCCAGAGAGAGGAGAGAACACAAGGGCATCCAGAAAAAAAGAGAGAACAGAAGGCATCGAGAGTGAGGAGTGTACAGAAGGGCATTAAGAGTGAGGAGAGAGCAGAAGGGCATCCAGAGAGAGGAGAAGACAGAAGGGCATCCAGAGAGAGGAGAGAACAGAAGGACATCCAGAGGTAGGAAAATACAGAAGGGAATCCAGAGAACGAGAAGACAGAAATGTATCCAAAGAGAGGAGAAAACAGAAGGGCATGCGAAGAGAGGAATAGTCAAAAGGGCATCAAGAGAGAGAAAAAGACAAATAGGCATCTGGAAATAGAAGAGACAGAAGGGCATCCAGAAAAGAGAGAACAGAAGGGCATCCAGAGAGAGGAGAGGACAGAAGGGCATCCAGAGTGTGGAGAGAACAGAAGGGCATCCAGAGAGAGGAGAGAACAGAAGGGCATCTAGAGAGAGGAGAGAACAGAAGGTAATCCAGAGAGAGGAGAGGACAGAAGGGCATGCAGAGAGAGGAGAGAACAGAAGGGCATTCAGACAGAGGAGAGAGCAGAAGGGCATTCAGAGAGAGGAGAAGACAGAAGGGAATCCAGAGAGAAAAGAGAACAGAAGGGAATCCAGGGAGAGGAGGGGACAGAAGGGCATCTAATGAAAGCAGAGAAAAGAAGGACATCCAGAAAGAGAAGAAGATATAAGGGCATCCAGAGAAAAGGCAGACAGAAGGGCATCCACAGAAAAGAAAACAGAAGGCCATTCAGGGGGAGGAGAAGAAAGAAGGGCATCTGGATAGATGAGAACAGAAGTGAATCCAGGGAGAGGGGAAGACAGGAGGGCATTCAGAGAAAGAAGAAGACAAAAGCGAATCCAGAGAGAGGAGAGAACAGAAGGGCATCCACAGTGATGAGAGTACAGGAGTGCATCCATAGAGAGAAGAGAACAGAAAGGCAACCAGAGAGATTAGAGTACAGAATGGATCCAGAGAGAAGAGAGGACAGAAGGGCATCTGGAAATAGAAGAGAACAGAAGGGCATCCAGAGAGAGGAGAGAACAGAAGAGCATCCAGAGAGTAGAGAGAACTGAAGGGCATCTAGAGAGAGGAGAGAACAGAACGGCATCTGTAGAGATGAGAGAACAGAAGGGCATCCAGAGAGAGGAGAGGACAGAAGGGCATCCAGAGAAAGGAGAGAACAGAAGAGCATCCAGAGAGTGGAGATAACTGAAGGGCATCTAGAGAGAGGAGAGAACAGAACGGCATCTGTAGAGATGAGAGAACAGAAGGGCATCCAGAGAGAGGAGAGGACAGAAGGGCATCCAGAGAAAGGATAGAACAGAAGTGAATCCAGAAAAAGGGGAAGACAGAAGGGCATTCAGAGTAGGGAGAAAGCAGAAGGGCATCCAGAGAAAGGAGAAGACAGAAGCCCATACCGGGAGAGGAGAGGACAGATGGGCATCCAGAGAGATGAGGGAGCAGAAGGGCATCCAGAAAGAGGAGAGGACAGAAGGGCATGCAGAGAGAGGAGAGAACAGAAGGGCATTCAGACAGAGAAGAGAGCAGAAGGGCATTCAGAGAAAGGAGAAGACAGAAGGGAATCCAAAGAAAGGAGAGAACAGAAGGGCATTCAGAGAGAGGTGAAGAAAGAAGGGCATCTGGAGAGAAGAGAGAACAGATGGGCATCCAGAGAGTGGAGAAGACAGAAGGGCATCAAGAAAAAGAGGACAGAATGTCATACTGATAGAGGAGAGAACAGAAGGGCATTCCAAGAGAGTAGAAGACAGAAGGGCATACATAGAGAGGAGAGGACAGAAGGGTATCTGGAGAGGGGAAAGAACAGAAGGGCATATAGAGAAGATAACAGTAGAGTATCCAGAGATAGCAGAAGACGGAAGGGCATACTGGACATGAGAGAATAGAAGGGCATCCACCAGGAGGAGAATGCAGAAGGGCATCCGGGGAGAGGAGAAGACAGAAGGGCATCCCAAGTGAGTTGAGAACAGAAGGGCATCCAGAGAGAGGAGAGAACAGAAGAGAATCCAGAAAGAGGAGAGGAGAGAAGAGCATCCAGAGAGAGCAGAAGACTAAAGGACATTTAGAGAAAGAAGAGGAAATAAGGGCATATAGAGAGAGGAGAAGACAGATGGGTATCCAGGATGAGGAGAAAATTAAAGGGCATCCAGAAAGAGGAGAAAACAGAAGGGCTTCCAGAAAGAGGAGAGAACAGAAGAGCATCCGGAGAGAGGGGAAGAGAGAAAGCATCCAGATGGAGAAGAGGACAGACGGGCATCCAGAGAGAAGAGAGTACAGAAGGGCATCCAGAGAGAGGAGAGGACAGAAAGGCATCTAGCTAAAGCAGAGAAAAGAAGGGCATCCAGAAAATGCAGAAGATAGAAGGGCATGCAGAGATAGGGCAGACAGAAGGGAATCCACAGAAAAGAGAACAGAAGGCCATCTAGGGTGAGGAGAAATAAGAACATCTGTATAGAGGAGAGAACAGAAGTGAATCCAGAGAGAGGTTAAAACAGGAGGGCATTCATAGAGAGGAGATGACAAAAGGGAATCCAGAGAGAGGAGAGACCAGAAGTGCATCCAGAGAGAGGAGAAGACAGAAGGACATCCAGAGAAAGGTGAGCACAGAAGGGCATCCAGAGAGAAGAGAACAAAAGGGCATCCAAAGAGAGGAGAATCCCGAAGGACATTCAGAGAGAGAAGTAGACAGAAGGTCATCCAGAGAGAGCAGAGAACAAAAAGCTAACCAGAGAGATTAGAGGACAGAAGGGATCCAGAGAGAGGAGAAAACAGAAGAACATACAGAGAGAGGAGAGGACAGAAGGGCATCCAGAGAGAGGAGAGAAGAGAAGGGCATCCAGAGAGAGTAGAGAAGGGAAGTGCATCCAGAGAAAGAAGAAGACAAAAGGGCATCCAGAGAGATGTGAGCCCAGAAGGGCATCCAGAGAGAAGAGAACAGAAGGGCATCCAAAAAGTAGAGAAGACAGAAGGGCATCCAGAGAGAGGAGAGGAAAGAAAGGCATCCGGAGAGAGGAGAGAACGGAAGGGCATCCAGAGAGAGGAGAAGACACAAGGGCATCCAGAGAGGAGAGGAAAAAAGCATCTGGAGAGAGGAGAGAACAAAAGGGCATCCAGAGAGAGGAGAAGACAGAAGGGCATCCAGAGAGAGGAGAGTAAAGAAGGGCATACAGAGAGAGGAGAGAACAGAAAGACATCCAGGGATAGAAGTGAACAGAAGGGCATCCAGAGAGAGGAGAGGACAGAAGGGCACCTAGAGAGATCAGAGAATACAAGGACATCCAGAAAGTGGAGAAGACAGAAGGGCATCGGTTGACAGGAGAGAACAGAATGGCACAAACATAGAAGAGAGGACAGAATGGCATCTACATAGAGGGTAAAACAGAAAAGCATAGAGAGAGAGGAGAGAACAGAAGGGCATGCAAATAGAGGAGAGGACAAAATGGCATCCAGACAGAGGAGAGAACAGAAGGGTATCCGGAGAGAGGAGAGAACTGAAAGGCATCCAGAGAGAGGAGAAGACAGAAGGGCATCCAGAGATAGGAGAGGACAGAAGGTTATCCAGAGAGAGGAGAGCACAGAAGGATATCCAAAGAGATGAGAGAACAGAAGGGCATAAATAGAGGATAGAGGACAGAAGGGCATCTAGAGAGAGGAGAGAAGAGAAAGGCATCTAGAGAGAGAAGAGAAGACATAAAGGGAATTCAGAGACAGGAGAGAAAAGAAGGGGATCAAGGGAGAGAAGTGGACAGAAGGGCATCTGGAGAGGGGAGAGGACAGATGGGCATCCAGGGAGAGAATTGAACAGAAGGGCATCCAGAAAGAGGAGAAGGCAGAAGGGCATCCGGAGAGAGGAGAGGACACAAGGGCATCCAGAAAAAAGAGAGAACAGAAGGGCATCCAGAGTGAGAAGTGTACAGAAGGGCATTCAGAGAGAGGAGAGAGCAGAATGGCATCCAGAGAGAGGAGAAGACAGAAGGGAATCCAAAGAGAGGAGAGAACAGAAGGGCATCCAGAGAGAGGATAGAATAGAAGGGCATCTAGAGAGAGGAGAGAACAGAAGGGCATCTAGAGAGAGGAGAGGAAAGAAGGGCAGCCAGAGAAAGGAGAGAACAGAAGTGAATCCAGAGAGAGGGGAGGACAGTAGGGCATTCAGAGAGAGGAGAAAGCATGAGAGCATCCAGACGGGGGAGAAGACAGAAGCCCATACTGGGAGAGGAGAGGACAGATGGGCATCCAGAGAGATGAGAAAGCAGACGGGCATCCAGAAAGTGGAGAGGACACAAGGGCATGCAGAGAGAGGAGAGAACAGAAGGGCATTCGGAAAGAGGAGAGAGCAGAAGGGCATTCAGAGAAAGGAGAAGACAGAAGGGAATTCAAAGAAAGGAGAGAACAGAAGGGCATTCAGAGAGAGGAGAAGAAAGAAGGGAATCCGGAGAGAAGAGAGAACAGATGGGCATCCAGAGAGTGGAGAAGTTAAAAGGGCATCAAGAAAAAGAGGACAGAATGTCATACTGATAGAGGAGAGAAGAGAAGGGCATCCCATGAGAGGAGAAAACAGAAGGGCATCCATAGAGAGGAGAGGACAGAAGGGCATCTGGAGAGAGGAAAGAATAGAAGGGCATATAGAGAGAAGATAACAGTAGAGAATCCAGAAAGAGCAGAAGACAGAAGGGCATACTGGACATGAGAGAATAGAAGGGCATCCAGCAGGAGGAGAACGCAGAAGGGCATTCGGGAAGATGAGAGGACAGAAGAGCATCCCGAGAGAGTTGAGAACAGAAGGGCATCTAGAGAGAAGAGAGAACAGAAGAGAATCCAGAAAGAGGAGAGGAGAGAAGGGCATCCAGAGAGAGCAGAAGACTAAAGGACATTTAGAGAAAGAAGAGGATAGAAGGGCATATATAGAGAGGAGAAGACCGAAGGGTATCCAGGATGAGAAGAGAATTGAAGCGCATCCATAAAGAGGAGAAAACAGAAGGGTTCCAGAGAGAAGAGAGAATAGAAGAGCATCCAGAGAGAGGGGAATAGAGAATGCATCCAGATGGAGAAGAGGACAGACTGGAATCCAGAGAGAGGAGAAGACAAAAGAGCATCCAGAGAGATAAAACAACAGAAAGGCATCCATAGAGAGAATATAATAGGTGGGCATTCAGAGAGATGAGAGGACAGAAAGGAATATAGAGTGAGGAGAAAATAGAAGGGCATGTAGAGAGATGAGAAGACAGAAGGGCATCCCGAGAGAGATGAGCAAAGAATGGGATCCAGAGAGAAGAGAACAGAAGGGCATCCAGAGAGACGAGAAGACACAAGGGCATCCAGAGAGAGGAGAGGACAGAAAAGCATCCAAAAAGAGGAGAGAGCAGAAGGGCATCCAGAGAGAGAAGACAGAAGGAAATTCAGAGAGAGGAGAAAGCAGAAGTGCATCCAGAAAGAGGAGAGAACAGAAGGGCATCTGGAGTGAGGAGAGAACAGAAGGGCATCCAGAACAGGAGAGAACAGAAGGGCATCAAGAGAGAGGAGAAGACAATAAGGGAATCCAGAGAGAGGAAAGAACAGAGAAAGGAGAAGACAGAAGGGCATTCAGAGAGAGGAGAGGACAGAAGGGCATCCAGAAAGAGGAGAGAGCAGAAAGGCATACAGAGATATGAGAGGACAGAAGAGCATCCAGAGGGAGGAGAGAACAGAAAGCTATCCAGAGAGAGGAGAAGACAGAAGGGCATCTAGAGAGAGGAGAGAACAGAAGGGCATCCAGAAGAGGAGAGAACAGAAGGGCATCCAGAGAGAGGAGTGAGCAGAAGGGCATCCAGAGAGAGGAGAGAACAGAAGGGCATCCAGAGAGGAGAAGACAGAAGGGCATCTGGAGAGAGGAGAGAATAGAAGGGCATCCAGATAGTGAAGAGAAAAGAAGGGCATCCTAAGAGAGAATATAATAGGCGGGCATTCAGAGAGATGAGAGGACAGAAGGGAATACAGAGAGAGGAGAAAATAGAAGGGCATGTAGAGAGAGGAGAATACAGAAGGGCATCTATAGAGAGGTGAGCACAGAAGGGCATCCAGAGAGATGAGATGACAGGAGAGAATTTAGAGAGAGGAGAGAACAGAAGGGCATGGTGAGAGAGGCGAAGACATAAGGGCATCCAGAGAGAGGAGAAGACAGAAAAGTATCCAGATATAGGAGAGGAGAAAACAGAAAGGCATCCAGAAGGAAGTGTCAACAGAAGGTCATTCAGAGAGTGGAGAAGACAGAAGGCCATACACAGAGAGAAAAGGACAGAAGGGCATCCGGAGAGAGGAGAGAACAGAGGGGCATCCAGAGAGAGGTGAAGACAGAATGACATCCAGAGAAAGGAGAGGATAAAATGTCATCCAGAGAGAGGATAAATAGAAGGGCCTCCAGAGAGAGGAGAAGACATAAGTGCATCCTTATAGAGGAGAGAAGAGAAGTGTATCCAGAAAGAGGAGAAAACAGAAGGTCATCCAGAGAGGAGAAGACAGAAGGGCATACAGACAAAGGGAGGAGAGATGGGCAACCTGAGACTGGAGAGAACCGGAAATCATCCAGAGAGAGGAGAGAAGAGTAGCGCATCCAGAGAGAGGAGAATAAAGATGGTCATCCAGACAGAGGAGAGAACAGAAGGGCATCCACAGAGAGGAGAATGTAGAAGGGCATCGAGAGAGAGAGAGAAGAGGACAAAAGGGTTTCCAGAGATTAAAGTAAACAGAAGAGCATCTATAGAGAGGAGATGACAGAACAGCATACACAGAGAGAATACAGAAAAACATCCGGAGAGCAGATAGAACTGAAGGGCATCCGGAGAAAGGAAAGAACAGAAGGGCATTCCAGAGAGATGAAAGAACAGAAGAGCATCTATAGAGAGAAGAGAGCAGAAGGTCATCCAGATAGATGAGAGGAAAAAAAGGGAATCTAGAGAGAGGAGAGATCAGAAGGGCATGAAGAGAAAGGAGAACAGAAGGGCATCCAGAGTGAAAAGAAGACACAAGGGAATGAACAGAGGAGAGGACAGAAGTGTATCCACACACAGAAGAACAGAAGGGCATCCAGATAGAGGAGAGAACAGAATGGCATCCAGTGAGAGGAGAAGACACAAAGGCATCCAGAGAGATGAGAGAACTGAATAGCATCCATAGAGAGAAGAGAACAGAAGGGCATCCAAAGATATGAGAGGACAGAAGGGGATGTAGAGAGAGAAGACAGAAAGACATGCATATAGAGGTGAAAACAGAAGGGCATCCAGAGAAAGGAGTAGACAAAAGGGTATCTGTAGAGAGCAGATAACAGAAGGGCATCTAGAAAGAGAAGAGAACAGAAGGACATCCAGAGAGATGAGAGGACAGAAGAGAATTTAGAAATAGGAAAGAACAGAAGGGCATCCGGAGAGAAGAGAAGACAGAAGTGAATCCAGAGAGAAGAGAGGACAGAAGGGCTTCCAGAGCGAAGAGTGGACACAACGGCATCCAGAGAGATGAGAGAACTGAAGAGAATCCATAGAGAGAAGAGAACAGAAGGGCATCCAGAGAGATGAGAGAACAGAAGAGGATCCAGAGAGATAAGAGAACTGAAGGGCATCCAGAGAGATGAGAGGAAAGAAGGGAATCTAGAGAGATAAGAGAACAGAAGGGCATCCTGAGTTTTGAGAGAAGAGAAGGTCATCAAGAGAGAGGAGAGAACAGAAGGGCACCCAGATTGAGAAGATGACAGAAGGGCATCCATAGCAAGAATAGGACAGAAGGGCATCCAAAGGGAGGAAAGAACAGAAGGGCATCCAGAGAGAGGAGAAACCAGAAGAGCTTCCAGAGAGAGGAATGAATAGAAGGGTATCCAGACAGAGGAGAATACAGAAAATTATCCAGAGAGAGGTGAGGACAGAAGGGCATCCTGAGAGAAAATAGAACAGAAGGGCATGCAGAGAGGAGAGAATAGAAGGGCATTCAGAAAGAGTAGAGGACAGAAGGGCATCCATAAAGAAGAGAAGACAGAAGGTAATCAAGAGAGAAGAGAGAACAAAAGGGGTTCCAGAGAGAGAAGTAGACAGAAGAGCATCCAGAGACGGAGAGGACAGAAGGGCATCCAGAGTGATGTGAAGACCGAATAGCATCCAGAGAGAAGAGAGGACAGAAAGGCATCCGGAGAGAGGAATAGACAGAAGGGCAACCATAAAGAAAATAGTTAAAAAGTGCATCCAGAGAGAAGAGAGAACAGAAAAGCATACAAACAGAGTAGAGAACAGAAGGTCTTCCAGAGAGATAGAGGACAGAAGGGCATCCTGAGAGAGGAGAGAACAGAAGGGCATCCAGAGAGAGGAGAAAACAGAAGGGCATCCACAGAGAGGAGAGGATAGAAGGCATCCAGGGAGAGGAGAGAACAGAAGGGCATCCAGAGAGAGGAGTGAACAGAAAGACATCCAGAGAGAGGAGAGGAGAGAAGGGCATCCAGATAGAGGAGATGACATAAGGGTATCCGGAGAGAGGAGAAGACAGAAGGGCATAAGGTGAGAGAAGAGAACAAAAGGGAATCCAGAGAGAGGAAAAGACAGAAGGGCATCTTGATAGAGGAGAGAACAGAAGGGCATCTAAAGAGTGGAAAGTACAAAAGGGCATCTAGAGAGAGGAGGACAAAAGAGCATCCAGAAAGAGTAGAAGACAGAAGGGCATCCAGAGAGAGTAGACAACAGAAGGGCATCCAGGGAGTTGAGAGAACAGAAGATCATACAGAGAGAAAAGAGAACAGAAGGACATCCAGGGAGATGAGAGAACTGAATGACATCCAGAGAGTGGAGAAGACAGAAAGGCATCCAGAGAGAGGACAAGACAGAAGGGCATCCAGAGAGGGGAGAGAACAGAAGGGCATCCAGAAAGAGGAGAGAAAAAAAGGGCATCCATAGAGAGGTGAGGACAGAAGGGTATCCAGAGAAAGGAGAGGACAGAATGGCATTGAGAGAGATGAGAGAACAGAATGGCATCCGGCAAGAGGAGAAGACAAAAGGGAATCAAGAGAGAGAAGGGTACAGAAAGGAATCAAGAGAGAGGAGAGAACAGAAGAGCATCCAGAGAGAGGAGAGAACAGAAGGGCAACCGGAGAGAGGATAAGACAGAAGGGAATCAAGTGAGAGAAAGGTAAAGAAGGGAATCCAGAGGGAAGAGAGAACAGAAGGGCATCCACAGTGAGGAGAGAACAGAAAGGCATCCAGATAGAGGAGATGCCAGAAGGTAATCCAGAGAGAGGAGAGAACAGAACGGAATCCAGAGAGAGAAGAGAGCAGAAGGGAATCCAAAGAGAGGAGAAGACAAAAGGGCATCCGTGTAGGAAGCCACTGTTTGCCGTTGTATAATCCACCATTCCAAGATGGCTTGGACATTGTGTTCTCCACTAGTAAACAATTAACTGAGCAGGTGCAAAAAGGCAAAAGTGTGCCAAAAGCACTGCCCATCCCGGTGTGTTATATGGGGTGATGAGTGAACAGCCCATCATAAATGAACAAGTCACTCTAGCGTGTATTTAAGCTTTTCCTCTTCCTGTCTTTGGCCCTTCTGCGTTTTCCACTTCTGCTGTTACAAGTAAAGCCTCGCTGTGGTGATACCCAAATTCTTCCTCTCGTGTTTCTCTTCCACAGGTGAAAAGGGGACACGTGATGTGCACAGTACAACTGCAGCCGAATCCAGAGAGTTTCAAGGGGACTTGGAGGCCCCCATGTTTTGGGGCGGGTTAAAATACTACAGGATCGAGGTACACCTCTAGAAGGTATGCCTGGGGTAGAAACCTTCGTTGTGAGCGGATATTCACCCATTGCCTCTGCTACAGTACTTGGCCTGTTGCTTGTGTTTTCGCTGTGAGCTTATTTATGTTGTGAGGATTCAGCCGGCAGCACAGCTATTAGGGCAAGTCAAGATGTTGCAAGAGAGGTCTGCTCCAGGCTATCAGAACCAGAATGTGTTAGCCAGCATCAGGCCAAAGAGCCTGGGGTCAGGCCAAAGTGCCTGGGGAGACATAGTACTCAAAAGGAACAAGGGCTACTGCAGAGCTCATTAAGCTTATGGAACCTTCACCGGTGGGTGGAGAGAGAGCAGAGGACAAAAGGATCCTCCTTTATGACAGAATCTTTGGGGTACCGGAGCAAGCAATGCCACTGATAGAACAGATGATCTTTGAAAATGCCACAGCTGAATGCAGTTTGGGAGACACCCTTACTAACACAGGACTAGCGGCAGCTAATTTACAGAGGGCTGCTGTCCTTCTCCAAGGTCAGGGACGAGATACGCCCAAACCATGGCCAGGAAGGGGGGTTGTTTGTGCTTATTCCACAGGTGAAAACAATTCAATTTGGGTCCCTACTCGGCTGGTGCAGATTGTGAAGAATGAAGCTAGGTTGCAAGATTACGATTCTGATTCTCCTGACACTGATGTTCGATTTGGCGATAAGTATACCACTGTGGGCCATAGTCAGATCTTGGCCTGTTCCCTTGCCAGTACATTCAAATGCTGAAGCACCTCCATTGTTTACAGCTATTGAGTGTTACTTGGTTGCCCCAGCCTCAGGGCACACCGGCCAACAGCCTGAGTTATACAATACTACAAGTTTTCCATTAAATTTTACACTTTGTTTTGTGGCAGCAAAACTTTATAGCATAAAGGTAATCTACTTGGTGTTGATTTGAGAAAAAAAATAGATTGCTTACATCATTAAAGATTGTTTTTTTGATTTGTCTATGTTTATAGAGAAAAGACACAACACATGTCTTTTAAGGTTTACAGTTTAAATTTAAGGTTTAAAGTTAAGGTCAATATCACACAGTTCAGGACTAGCCAAGCCTCAGAGAACAGGCCGGAGGGAGGTTACATTTACATTTGAATTAAGACAATGCAGACTGAGCTGCAGAAGCTCAGGTGCTAAAAGCTCCTTTTGTCCTGGGTCTTTACAACCGGGTCCTAGAAATGTGCTTACATTTGTCTTTTGTCTTCATTGTTTCTTGTGAGAAGAGGGATAAATCTAAGACCCAAAGACTTTACAACAGTCTGTGGGCTAAAGGTTATGATTATGCTGCAGAAATTAAAATTATGTCTACTTCCCTCCATGAGTATAACTGTACCTGCTGATAAAATATGGTTCAAATTGTTCTAATTCCTTTATATTAAAAGTTGTTTAAAAATGAGATGCTTTGGATTCCTCTAATATATGTAACAATTATTAGAGAATAAGGTTGACTTTTATCCGATATATTCATTGGACTAAAAAAGTTTGGTTATTAAATTAATCCAAAATAAAGTTCAAATTTAAGATTTATACAGCCTAACTTGCCTACTCCAGCTGCCATTTCAGTAAATGCTTATATAAAAGATGTTTTATACCTTCCCTTTACGTTTCTGGTAAAGGTGAGAGATTTACAGTCAGTAAATTTATTCATAATTTTTAAGAGCCCATGAAGCGATATTTGTTAAAAATAATTCCTTCAGAAAATGGTTAATTGTTTTACATTATATATATATATATATATATATATATATATATAAATATTGTTGCTGCTTTAATACAAAAAATTAAGAAGTTAAATCTTTTGGTGTGTATTATTCATTGTGTGATATTTTATTAGTGGATTTCTCTAAAGAAATTTTTCTGCAAGCCATTGCTCCAATATAACGAGCTTTAAAAATTTTTAGAGTACTTGTTACTCCAAAAAAGGATTCAAAGACAGTGTCTTTCAATATTTGAGACCTCAGTTATATCCTAATCAGATGGGGCTAGAAAGATGGCTCAGCCATTAAAGGCTAGACTTTTAAAATATAAAGGCTGAACTCCCAGCAACCACATGGTGGCTCACAACCATTTGTGGTGGGAATCTAACGCCATCTTCTGGCTTGTGAGTGTACATGCAAAAAGAAAATGGTTTACTTTTAATCTTGATTTGCTCTTAGTGATTTTTAAAAGTTGTTAAGAGATATTATTTGGCTAAAACCTCATCTTAAGCTTACCATAGGAGGATTTAAACCTCTGCTTGATATTTTCAAAGGGATGCAAGTCCTAAATTAAATCATATGTGTATTTTCTTGAGTTTACCCTGCTTCAACACAATAAAATTATGTGTTGAAGCCAATGTTAGAATGTTTAAAAGGGTGTATCTGCCTTTGTCTTGTTGAATGGTGTGTTTCATGAAATGCAGAATGTTTCGGATACAAGATCTAATACCTCTAGCCATTTGAATAACATTAAAATTAATAAGGTGTTTAAGAATACATCTGCACAACCGGTGTCGGTGTGTGTAGACCCTCCATTTTTCTTTATGTTATCCAACTTTCAGAATAATTCTGATATCTTGGATTGTAAGAATGTTGCATGCCTTTTGGCACAATGCTGGAATGGATCACTAGACCTAGCCATGGTTAATCAAGTTACAACAGCTACTGTTGTTAATCAAAACTCAGAAAAGACTTCTGAGGCTTTGACCATTTTATAGAAAGTGGATGCATATCAGGCATCCTGTTGGTCAATGAGAGAGTTGATTTGCTCCAGGCCCATGTGGAGCAGCTCACAGATGTGGTTCAAATGAGATGCATGTCAGCAACCCCACATCTAGGTATTACATCTCTGAGATTTGTGAATGATACATTTATTCAAAGCCATAATCTTTCTGCTTAGTTAAAAAGGAATTGGAATGGGGAGTTGGACCAGGTGCAACAGCAATTGGAGATCCAGATCTTGAGCCTTGATGGAGCACAGATGGACCCTGTTACCCTTGGTGATTTTAATTCTTGAATTTCTCCTGCCTTTTTCTTTCTTAAAGGGTGGGGATAGGCCTGTTTGATGCAGTCCTATGTTGTGGATTAGTGTTCATGATGGTTGGTCTGTAAGCTCAGAGCCCAACAAAAATGTGACAAGGCTGCTAGCGCCCAAGCACTCTCAGCCTTGAGCAAGCATCTCCCCCTGAAATTTGACTATCTAGGCTAAGAAAGTAGCTGATGACTGAGACCCTCAGTAGATTCACCCCAAGGGTTCAGCCCATTGCACTGGGTCGATGAGAGGTCTAAGTCCAGCCAGCCCTTGCCTAAATAGCTGTGGTACCTGAATAGTAGGTTGACAGCCCTTGCACTCCTGGGAGCTATACTCCATTGCACAGGGACAGGTGTCAATTCTTCTTTACATCCCCTTAGCCCTTGCACCCAGAGGACTTGTTTCCATTGCACCTGGTAGGGTAAGGGAGAATCTTCAGGCTGTAAGCTCTTGATCGCTTATTCCCCCAAGATGGAGTTTGCTTGATCGAGGCTTGAGTTCGAATCTTGATTGGTGCTGCACTTAATAGGCAATAGGCTGTTCCATATTAATAATTTAAACAGGGGAAGATGTAGGAAGCCGCTGTTAGCGGTGGTAATAATCCACCATTCCAGAGTGGCTCGGACATCGTGTCCTCCACTAGTAAACAATTAACTGCGCAGGTGCAAAAAGGCAAAAGCGCGCCAAAAGTCACTGCCCATCCCGAGGCATAATATGGGGTGATGAGTGAACAGCCAATCAGAAATGAACACGTCACTCTACGGTGTATTTAAGTTGTGCCTCTTCCTGTCTTTGGCCCTTCTGCGTTTTCCACTTCTGCTGTTACAAGTAAAGCCTCTCTGTGGTGATACCTGATTTCTACCTCTCGTGTTTCTTTTCCACAGGTGAAAAGGGGACATGGGAGGCGCGTGGAACACATCCAGAATGAGGAGAGAACAGAAGGTCATCCAGAGGAAGGAGAGAGCAGAAGGGCATCCAGAGAGAGGAGAAAACAGAAGAGCATCCGGAGAGAGGAGAGAACAGAAGGGCATCCAGAGAGAGGAGAGAATAGAAGGGAATCCAGAGAGAGGAGAGGACAGAAGAAAATCCAGATAGAGGAGAGAACAGAAGGGCATTCGGAGAGAGGAGAAGACAGAAGGGAATCCAGAGAGAGAAGAGAACAGAAGGTCTTCCAGAGAGAGGAGAGGACAGAATTGCCTCCAGAGAGAAGAGAGAAAAGAATGGCATCCAGAGAGAGGAGAGGTCAGAAGGGCATCCACAGAAAAGAGTAAAGAAGGCCATACAGATAGAGAAGACAATAGGGCATCCAGAGAGAGGAAAGAACAGAAGGGCATCCAGAGAGAGGAGAGAGCAGAAGGGCATCCAGAAAGAGGAGAAGACAGAAGGGAATCTGGAGAGAGGAGAGAACAGATGGGCATCCAGAGGGAGTAGAAGACAGAAGGGAAGCTGGAGATCAAGAGAACAGAAGGGCATAGGGAGAGAGAAGAAGACAGAAGGGCATCCAGAGAGAGGAGAGTACAGAAGGGTATACAGAGTGAGGAGAAAACAGAAGGGCATCCAGAGAGAGGAGAGATTAGATGGGCATTCGTAAATAGGAGAAGAGAGGAAGCATCCAGATGGAGAAGAGTACCGATGGGCATCCTGAGAGAGGAGAGGACAGAAGGGCATTCAGGGAGAGAAGAGAACAGAAGGTCTTCTAGAGAGAGGAGAGGATAGAATGGCCTCCAGAGAGAAGAGAGAAAAGAAGGTCATCCAGAGAGAGGAGAGGTCAGAAGGGCATCCACAGAAAAGAGTAAAGAAGGCCATACAGATAGAGGAGAAGACAGAAGGGCACCTAGATAGAGGAGAGAACAGAAGGGCATCTAGAGATAGGAAAGAACAGAAGGGTATCCTGACAGAAAAGAGAACAGAAGGGCATCCAGAAATAGGAGAGTACAGAAGGGCATCAAGAGAGAGGAGAAAACAGAAGGGAATCCAGAGTGAGGAGAGAACAGATGGGCATCCAGAGAGAGGAGAAGACAGAAGGGAAGCTGGAGATTGAGAGAACAGAAGGGCATAGGGAGAGAGAAGAAGACAGAAGGGCATCCAAAGGGAGGAGAGTACAGAAGTGCATCCAGAAGGAGGAGAAAACAGAAGGGCATCCAGAAAGAGAGGAGAGAACAGAAGAGCATCCGTAAATAGGAGAAGAAAAGAGGCATCCAGATAGAGAAGAGGACCGATGGGGCATCCTGAGAGAGGAGAGGACAGAAGGGCATTTAGGGAGAGAAGAGAACAGAAGGGCAACCAGAGAGAGGAGAGGACAGAAGGGTATCTAGAGAGAGCAGAGTACAGAAGGGCATCAAGAGAGAGGAAAAGACAGAAAGGAATCCAGAGAGAGGAGAGGACAGAAGGGCATCCTGAGAGAGGAGAAGACAGAAGGGCATCTGGAAAGAGGAGAGAACAGAAGGGCATCCAGAGAGAGGAGAAGACAGAAGGGAAGTCGGTGAGACGAGAGAACAGAAGGTCATAGGGAGAGAGGAGAATACAGAAGGGCATCCAGAGAAAGGAGAAGGACAGAAGGGCATCCAGATGTAGGAGAAGACAGAAGGGCATCCAGAGAGAGGAGAGGGAAGAAAGGCATCTCCTGAGAGGAGAGGACAAAGGGCATCCAGAGAGAGCCGAAGACAGAGGGCATACAGAGAGGAGGAGACAGAATATATTCCAGAGAGAAGACAGAGCAGAAGGGCATCCAGAGAGAGGAAAGGAAAGAATGGCATTCACAGAAAATAGTACAGAATGCCATACAGAGAGAGAATGACAGTAGGGCATCTAAATTGAAGGAGAGAATAGAAGGGCTTCCAGAAAGAGGAGAGAACAAAAGGGCATCCAGAGAAGGAGACGACAGAACCAATCCAGAGAGAGGAGAGAACAGAAGGGCATTCAGAGAGAGGAGAGAACAGAAGGGCATCTGGAAGAGAGGAGAAGACAGAAGGGCATCCTAGAGAGAGGAGAGGATAAAACAGCATCCAGAGAGAGGAGAATGACAGAAGGGCATCCATAGAGAAGAGAGAACAGAAAGCCATCCAGAGAGGGGAAAAGACAGAAGGGCATCTAGAGAGAAGAGAGAACAGAAGGGCCTCCAGAGAGAGGAGAGATCAGAAGGGCTTCCATGGAGAGGAGAGTTCAGAAGGGCATCCAGAGAGAGAGGAGAAGTCAGAAATTCATCCAAAGAGAGGAGAGTACTGAAGGGCATCCAGAGAACGGAGAAGACAGAAGGGCATCCAGAGAGAGGAGAGAGAATAAGGTCATCCAGAGAGATGAGAGGACAGAAGGCCATGTAGAGAGAGGAGAGAACAAAAGGGCATCCAGAGAGAGGAGAGAAGAGGAGGGCATCCAGAGAGAGAAGAAGACAGAAGGGCATGTAGAGAGAGAAGAGGACAGAAGAGCATCAAGAGAGAGGAGAGTACAGAAGGTCATTCAGAGTGAAGAGAGAACAAAATGGCATCCAGAAGGAGGAGAATACAGAAGGGCACCCAGAGAGAGGAGAGGACAGAAGGGCATCCAGAGAGAGGAGAAAACAGAAGAGCTTCCAGATAGAGGAGAGCACAGAAGCACATCTGGAAAGAGGAGAAGAGAGAAGGCATCCAGATGGAGAAGAGGACAGAGGGGCATCCTGAGAGAAGAGAGGACAGAAGGGCATCCAGGAGAGAAGAGAACAGAAGGGCATCCAGAGAGAGGAGAGGACAGAAGTTAATCTAGGATAAGGAGAGAATTGTAGGGCATCCAGAGAGACGAGAAGACAGTAGGGCATCAGAAGAGAGGAGAAAAGAGAAGGGCATCGGAAGAGAGTAGAAGACAGAATGGCATCCAGCGAGAGGAGATGAAAAAAGGGCATCCAAAGAGAGGAGAAATTAAAAAGCCAATACAGAGAGAGGAGAGAACAGAAGGGCATACAGAGAGAGGAGAAGACAAGTGCATCCAGAAGGAGAAGATGACAGAAGGGAATTCTGAGGGAGGAGAGAACAGAAGGGCATTCAGAAAGAGGGGAAGACAGAAGGGCATTCAGATATGAGAGGACAGAAGGGCATCCCGAAAGAGAAGAGAACACAAGTGCATCCAGGGAGAGGAGAGAACAGAACGGAATACAGAGAGGAGAGAGAAGAAGGGCATCCAAAAAGTGATGAAGACAGAAGGGCATCCAGAATGAGGAGAGAAAAGCAGGGCATCCAGAGAGAGGAGAGAGCAGAAGGGCATCAAGAGAGAAGATAAAACAGAAGGGCATCCAGAGAGAGGAGAAGACAGAAATGAATCCATAGAGAGGAGAGAACAGAAGGGCATCCAGAAAGAGGAGAGAACAGAAGGGCATCCAGAAGGAGGAGAAGACAGAAGGGAATCCAGAGAGAGGAGAGTACAGAAGGGCATCCAGAGAGAGGTGAGAACAGAAGGGCATCCAGAGAGAGAAGAGGACACAAGGTCATCCAGAGAGAGGAGAGAACAGAACGGAATCCAGAGAGAGGAGAGAGCAGAAGGGCATCCAAAGAGAGGAGAAGACAGAAGGGCATCCAGATTGAGGAGAGAAAGAAGGGCATCCAGAGAAAGGAGAAAACAGAAGGGCTTCTGGAGAGAGGAGAGAACAGAAGGGCATCCAGAGAGAGGAGAAGACAGAAGGGTATCCAGAGAGAGGAGAGTACAAAAGGGCAACCAGAAAGAGGAGAGAACAGAATGGCATCCATATGTAGCAGAAGACAAACGGACATGCAGAGACAGGAGAGGGAAGAAGGGCATCCCGAGAGAGGAGAGAACAAAGGGCATCCAGAAATAGAAGACAGAAGGGTATCCAGAGAGAGGAGGAGACAGAATTTCCTTCATAGGGAAGACAGAGCAGAAAGGCATCCAGCGAGAGGAGAGTAAAGAAGAGCATTCAAATAAGATAGTACAGAATGCCATACAGACAGAGGAGAAGACAGAAGGGCATCTAGATAGAGGAGAGAATAGAAGGGCAACTAGAAAGAGGAGAGAACAGAAGGGCATCTAGAGAAGGAGAAGGCAGAGCGAATTCAGAGTGAGGAGAGAACAGAAAGGCATTCAGAGCGAGGAGAGGACAGAAGGGCATCGGGAGAGAGGAGAAGACAGAAGGGCATCCAGAGAGAGGAGAGAACAGAAAGCATCCAGAGAGAGGAGAAGACAAAAGTGCATCCGGAGAGAGGAGAGATTAAAACAGCATCCAAAGAGATGAGAAGACAGAAGGGAAGTCCATGGAGAGGAGAGAACATAAAGCCATCCAGAGAGAGAGAGAGAAAAAGACAGAAGGGCATCCATGGAGATGGGAGTTCAGAAGGGCATCCGGAGAGAGGAGAGATCAGAAAGGCATCGATCGAGAGGAGAGTTCAGAAGGGCATCCAGAGATAGGAGAAGTCGAAAACTCATCCAAAGACCGGAGAGAACTGATGGTCATCCAGAGAGCGGAGAAGACAGAAGGGCATCCAGAGAGAGGAAAGAAAATAAGGGCATCCACAGTGATGAGAGGACAGAAGTTCATGTAGAGAACAGAGAACAAAAGGGCATCCAGAAAGAGGAGAATACAAAAGGGCATCAAGAGAGAGGAGAGTACAGAAGGGCATCCAGAGGGAGGAAAAAACAGAAGAGCATCCAGAGAGAGGAGAAAACAGAAGGGCTTCCAGAGAGAGGAGTGCACAGAAGCACATCTGGAAAGAGGAGAAGAGAGAAGGCATCCAGATGGAGAAGAGGACAGAGGGGCATCCTGAGAGAAGAGAGGACAGAAGGGCATCCAGGAGAGAAGAGAACAGAAGGGCATCCAGAGAGAGGAGAGGACATAAAGGCATCCAGAGAGATGAGAGGACAGAAGGGCATGTAGAGAGAGGAGAGAACAAAAGGGCATCCAGAGAGAGGAGAGAAGAGCAGGCCATGCAGAGAGAAGAAGACAGAAGGGCATGCAGACAGAGGAGAGGACAGAAGAGCATCAAGAGAGAGAAGAGTACAGAAGGTCATTTAGTGGGAGGAGAGAACAAAAGGGCATCCAGAGGGAGGAGAATACAGAAGGGCATCCAGAGAGAGGAGAGAACAGAAGGGCATCCAGAGAGAGGAGAAAACAGAAGGGCTTCCAGAGAGAGGAGTGCACAGAAGCACATCTAGAAAGAGGAGAAGAGAGAAGGCATCCAGATGGAGAAGAGTACAGAGGGGCATCCTGAGAGAAGAGAGGACAGAAGGGCATCCAGGAGAGAAGAGAACAGAAGGGCATCCAGAGACAGGAGAGGAAATTGAAGCATTCACAGAAAAGTGTACAGAAGGCTATACAGAGAGAGGAGAAAACAGAAGGGCATCCAGAAAGAGGTGAGAACAGAAGGGCATTCAGAGAGAAAAGAAGACAGAAGGGAATCTAGAGTGAGGAAAGAATTGTAGGTCATCAAGAAAGACGAGAAGACAGAAGGGCATCAGAAGAGAGGATAGAAGAGAAGGGCATCGAGAGAGAGGAGAAGACAGAATGGCATCCAGAGAGAGGAGATGACAGAAGGGCATCCAGAGAGAAAAGAAATTAAAAAGCCAATACAGAGAGTGGAGAGAACAGAAGGGCATCCAGAGAGTGGAGATGACAGAAAGGCATTCAGAGAGAGGAGAGGACAGAAGGGCATCCAGAAAGAGGAGAAGACAGAAAGGAATCCATAGAGAGGGGAGGTCAGAACGGCATCCAGAGATAGGAGAAGACAGAAGGGAATGCAGAGAGAGGAGAGAACAGAACGGAATCCAGAGAGAGGAGAGAGCAGAAGGGAATCCAGAGAGAGGAGAGAGCAGAAGGGAATCCAAAGAGAGGAGAAGACAAAAGGGAATCTGGAATGAGGAGAGAAAAGATTGGCATCCAGAGAGAGGAGAGAACAGAAGGGCATGCTTAAATAAAAGAAGAGAGGAGGCATCCAGTTGGAGAAGAGGACCGAGGGTCATCCTGAGAGAGGAAAGGACAGAAGGACATTCAGGGAGAGAAGAGTACAGAAGGGCATCCAGCGAGAGGAGAGGACAGAAGGGTATCTAGAGAGAGCAGAGAACAGAAGGTCATCAAGAGAGAGGAGAAGACAGAAGGGAATCCAGAGAGAGGAGAGGACAGAAGGGCATCCAGAAAGAGGAGAAGACAGAAGGGAAGTCGGTGAGACGAGAGAACAGAAGGTCATAGGGAGAGAGGAGAAGACAGAAAGGCATCCGGAGAGAGGAGAGAACAAAATGGCATCCAGAGTGAGGAGAAGACAGATGGCATTTCAGAGAGAAGAGAGAGCAGAAGGGCATCCAGAGAGAGGAGAAGACTGAAGGGCATCCAGAGAGAGGAGAGAACAGAAGGGCATCCAAAGAGAGGAGACAACAGAAGGGAATCCAGAGAGAAGAGAATACAGAAGGGCATCCGGAGAGAGGAGAGAACAGAACGGCATTCAGAGAGAGGAGAGGGCAGAAGGGCATCCAGAGAGAGGAGAGAACAGAAGGGTATCCAGAGAGAGGAGAAAACGGAAGGGCATCCAGAGAGAGGAGAGGATAAAACGGCATCTAGAGAGAGGAAAAGACAGAAGGGAATCCAGAGAAAGGAGAGGACAGAAGGGCATCCATAAAGAGGAGAGTGAAGAAGGGCATCCAGAGAGAGGAGAGGACAGAAGGGATCCAGAGAGAGGGGAGAACAGAAAGCCATCCAGAGAGAAGAGAAGACAGAAGTGCATCCATTGAGAGGAGAGATCAGAAGGGCATCAAGAGAGAGGACAGAACAGAAGGGCATCCAGAGAGAGGAGAAATAAGAAGGGCATCCAGGGAGAGTAGAGAATAGATCGGTATCCAGACATCAGAGAAGACAGAAGAACATCCAGAGAGAGGAGAGAACATAAGGTCATCCAGAGAGAATAGAGGACAGAAGGGCATGTAGAGAGATGCGAGAACAGAAGGTTATCCAGCAAGAGGAGAAAAGAGAATGGCATCGGGAGATAGGAGAAGACAGAAGGGCTTCCAGAGAGAGGAGATCACAGAATGGCCTCCAGAGAGAAGCTAGAAAAGAAGGGTATTCCAGCGAGTGGATAGGTCAGAAGGGCATCCACAGAAAAGAGTAAAGAAGGCCATACAGATAGAGGCGAAGACCGAAGGGCATCTAGATAGAGGAGAGAACAGAAGGGCATTTAGAGAGAGGAGAGAATAGGAAGGCATCCAGAGAAGAAGAAGACAGAGTGAATCCAGAGAGGGGAAAGAATTGAAGGGCATTCAGAGACAGGAGAGACAAAAGGGCATCGGGAGAGAGGAGAAGACAGAAGGTCATCCAGAGAGAGGAGAGAACAGAAGTGCATCCAGAAAGAGGAGAGGACAGAAAGGCATCAAGAGAGAGGAGAAGACAGAAGTGAATCCAGAGAGAGGAGAGAACAGAAGGGCATCCAGAGAGAGGAGAGAGTACAAGGGCATCCAGAGAGAGGAGAAGACAATAGGGTATCTGGAGAGAGGAAAGAACATAAGGGCATCCGGAGAGAGGAGAGAACAGAAAGGCATTCATAGAGAGGAGAGAACAGAAGGACATCCAGAGGGAGGAGAGAGCAGAAGGGCATCCGGTGAGAGGAGAAGAAACAAGGGCATCCGGAGAGAGGAGAGAGCAGAGAGCAGAAGTGCATCCAGAAATATGAGAGAGCAGAAGGGCATCCAGAGAGAGGAGATGAAAGAAGGGCATCCAGAAAGAGGAGAGAGCCGAAGGGCATCCAGAGAGAGGAGAAGACAGTAGGGCATCCGGAGAGAGGAGAGAACAGAAGGGCATCCAGAGAGAGGAGAGAGCAGAAGGGCATCTGTAGAGAGGAGAGAACAGAAGGGCAACCAGAGAGAGGAGACAGCAGAATGGCATCCAGAGAGAGGAGAAGACAGAAGAGCATCGGAGGGAAGAGAGAACAGAAATGCATCCAGAGAAAGGAAAAGACAGAAGGGAAGCCAGAGAGATGAGAGAACAGAAGGGCATAGGGAGAGAAGAGAAGACAGAAAGGCATCCAGAGAGAGGAGAGGACAGAAGGGCATCCAGAGAAAGGAGAGTGAAGAAGGCCATCCAGGGAGAGGAGAGGACAGACGGGATCCAGAGAGAGGGGAGAACAGAAAGCCATCCAGAGAGAGGAGAAGACAGAAGGGCATCCATAGAGTAGAAGAAAATAGGGCATCAAGAGAGAGGACAGAACAGAAGGGCATCCAGAGAGAGGAGAAGATAGAAACACATCCACAGAGATGGGAGAACTGAAGGGCATCAAGACAGCAGCGAAGTAAGAGCATACAGGGAGAGTAGAGAATAGAACGGTATCCAGAGTACAGAGAAGACAGAAGAACATCCATAGAGAGGAGAGAACAAAACGGCATCCAGAGAGAATAGAGGACAGAAGGGCATGTAGAGAGAGCAGAAAACAGAAGGGTATCCTGAAAGAGGAGAAGACAGGAGGGCATCAGGAGATAGGAGAAGACAGAAGTGCTTCCAGAGACAGGAGAGGGCAGAATGGCCTCCAGAAAGAAGAGAGAAAAGAAGGGGATCCAGAGAGAGGAGAGGTCAGAAAGGCATCCATAGAAAAAAGTAAAGAAGCCCATACAGAAGGAGGAGAAGACAGAAGGGCATCCAGAGAAGAAAAAGACAGAGTGAATCCATGGAGAGGAGAGAACAGAAGGGCATTGGGAGTGAGGAGAGAACAGAAGGGCATCAGGAGAGAGAAGACAGAATGTCATCCAGAGAAAGGAGAGAAAAGAAATGCATCCAGTCAGAGGAGAAGACAGAAGGGCATTCATGGAAAGAAAAGGTCACAAGGGCATAAAGAGAGAGGAGAGAACAGAAGGGCATCCAGAGAGCAGAGAAGAAAGAAGAGCATCAATGGAGAGTAGAGAATAGAAAGGTATCCAGAGAGCAGAGAAGACAGAAGAACATCCAGAGAGAGGAGAGAACATAAGGGCATCAAGAGAGAATAGAGGACAGAAGGGCATGTAGAGCAAGCAGAGAAAAGAAGTTATCAACAAAGAGGAGAAGACAGAAGGGCATCGGGAGATAGGAGAAGACAGAAGGGCTTCCAGAGAGAAGAGAGGACAGAATGGACTCCAGAGAGAAGAGAGAAAAGAAGGGCATCCAGAGAGAGGAAAGGTCAGAAGGGCATCCACAGAAAAGGATAAAGAAGGCCATACAGAGAAAGGAGAAAACAGAAGGGCATCTAGAGAGAGGAGAGAACAGAAGCGTATCTGAGAAGGAGAAGACAGAGCAAATCCAGAGAGAGGAGATCATAGAAGGGCATTCAGAGAGAGGAGAGAAGAGAAGTGCATCTAGTGAGAGTAGAAGACAGAATGGTATCCAGAGAGAGGATAGGATAGAATGGCAAACAGAGAGAGGAGAAGGCAGAAGGGAATCCAGAGAGATGAGAGTTCAGAAGGGCATCAAGAGAGAGGAGAAGACAGAAGGGCATCCAGAGAGAGGAGAAGACAGTATGGCATCCGGAGAGAGGAGAGAACAGAAGGGCATCCAGAGAGAGTAAAGGGAAGAAGGGCATCCTGAGAGAGAAGAGAAAAAATGGCATCCAGAGACAGGAGAAGATAGAAGGGCATCTATAGAGAGAATAGGACAGAAGGGCATTCAGAGAGAGGAGAAGACAGAAATGCATCTGGAAAGAGGAGAGAAGAGAAGGGCATCCATAGAGAGGAGAAGACAGAAGGGCATCTGTAGAGAGGAGAGAACAGAAGGGCATCCAGAGAGAGGAGAGAGCAGAAGGGCATGTAGAGAGAGGAGAGAACAGAAGGGTTTCCAGAAAGAGGAGAAGACAGAAGGGCTTCCAGAGAGAGGAGAGGACAGAATGTGCTCCAGAGAGAAGAGAGAAAAGAAGGGCATCCAGAGAGAGGAAAGGTCAGAAGGGCATCCACAGAAAAGATTAAAGAATGTCATACAGAGAGAGGAGAAAACAGAAAGATATCTAGAGAGAGGAGAGAACAGATGGGTATCTGAGAAGTAGAAGACAGAGCGAATCCAGAGAGAGGAGAGAACAGAAGGGCATCGAGAGAGAGGAGAAGACAGAAGGGTATCCAGAGAAAAAAGAGGATAGAACGACAACCAGAGAGGAGAAGACAGAAGGGAATCCAGAGAGAGGAGAGAAGAGAAGGGCATCCATAGAGAGAAGAAGACAGAAGGGCATCCAGAGAGAGAAGAGAACAGAAGAGAATCCTGAGAGAGGAGAGTGCAGAAGGGCATCAGGAGATAGGGGAAGACAGAAGGGCATCCGGAGAGAAGAGAGAACAAAAGGGCAACCAGAAAGAGGAGAGAGAATAGGGAAAGAAGGGCATGCAGAGAGAGGAGAGAACAAAAAGGCATCCAGAGAGAGGAGAGAAGAGAAGGGCATCCAGAGAGAGAAGAAGACAGAAGGGCATGCAGAGAGAAGAGAGGAGAGAAGGGCATCCAGAGAGAAGAGAGGACAGAAGGGCATCTAGAGGGAGGAGAGAACAGCAGGGCATCTAGAGAAAGGAGAATACAGAGAGGAGAGGACAGAAGGGCATCCAGAGATAGAAGAGAACAAAGGGGCATCCAGAGAGAGTATAAGAGAGAAAGGCTTCCAGAAAGCAAAGAGAACAGAAGGGCATCAGGAAAGAGGAGAAGAGAGAAGGCATCCAGATAGAAAAGAGGACAGATGGGCATCCTGAGAGAGGAGAGGACAGAAGGGCATCCAGAAAGAGAAGAGAGCAGAAGGGCTTCCAGAGAGTGGAGAGGACAGAAGGGCATTGGGAGATAGGATAAGACAGAAGGGCATCCAGAGAGAGGAGAGGAAAGAAGGGCATCCACAGAAATGAGGACAGGCCATAAAGAGAGAGAAGAAGACCAAAGGGCATCTAGATAGAAAAGAGAACAGAAGGGCATCCAGAAAGAGGAGAGAAGAGAAGGGCATCCAGAGAAATAGAAGACAGAAATGAATCCAGATAGAGGAGAGAACAGAAGGGCATTCGGAGAGAGGAAAAGAACGAATGGCATCCAGCAAGTAGAGAAAACAGAAGGGCATTCAGAGAGAGGAGAGGACAGAAGGACATCCGGAGAGAGGAGAGAACAGAAGGGCATCCAGAGAGAGGAGAGAACAGAATTGTACCCAGAGAGAGGAGAAGACAGAAGGGCATCCAGAGTGAGGAGAGAACAAAAGGGCATCCAGAGAGAGGAGAGAAGAGAATGGCATCAAGTGAGAGAAGAAGACAGAAGGGCATGCAGAAAGAGGAGAGGACAGAAGGGCATCCAGAGTGAGGAGAAGACAGAGGGGCATATAGAGAGAGGAGAGGAAAGGAGATCATCCCGAGAGAGGAGAGAACAGAAGGGCAATCAGGGAGATGAGAGAACAGAAGAGAATCCAGAAAATGGAGAGAACAGAAGGGCATCCAGAGAGAGAAAAAAACTGAAGGACATCCAGAGAGAGAAGAGGACATTAATAGAGAGGAAAAGACAGAAGGGCATCCAGAGGGAGGAGAAGACAGAAGGACAGCTAGAGACAGTAGAGAATAGAACGGTATCCAGAAAGCGGAGAAGACAAAAGAACAACCCCAGAGAGGAGATAACATAAGGGCATCCAGAGAGAATAGAGGACAGAAGGGCATGTAGAGAAAGGAGAGAACAAAAGGGCATCCAGAGAGAGGAGAGAAGAGAAGGGCATCCAGAGAGAGAAGAAGACAGAAGGGCATGCAGAGAGAGGAGGGGACAAAAGGGCATCCAGAGAGAAGAGAGGACATGAAGGCATCTATAGAAAGGAGAGAATAGCAGGGCATCCAGAGAAAGGAGAATATAGACGGGTACACAAATAGAGGAGAGGACAGAAGGGCATCGAGAGATAGAAGAGAACAAAAGGGCATCCAGAGAGAGGAGAAGACAGAAGGGCTTCCAGAGAGAGGAAAGAAGAGAAGGGCATCCGGAAAGAGGAGAAGAGAGAAGGCATCCAGATGGAGAAGAGGACAGATGGGCATCCTGAGAGAGGAGAGGACAGTAGGGCATCCAGGGAGAGAAGAGAACAGAAGGGCATCCAGAGAGAGGAGAGGACAGAAGGGCATCTAGAGAGAGCAGAGAACAGAAAGGCATTCAGAAAGTGGAGAAGACAGAATGGCATCAGGAGATAGGAGAAGACTGAAGGGCATCTAGAGAGAGGAGAGGACAGAATGGCCTCTAGAGAAAAGAGAAATCAGAAGGGCATCAAGAGAGAGGAGAGGACAGAATGACATTCCATTTAGAGGAGAGAACAAAATGTCATCTAGAGAAAGGAGAAGACAGAAGGTTATCCAATGTGAGGAGAAAATTGTCGAGCATCCAGAGAGTGAAGAAGACAGAAGGACATAGGGAGAGACGTGAGAAGAGAAAGGCATAGGGAGAGGAGAATACAGAAGCGCATCCAGAGAGAGGAGAGGAAAGAATGCCATCCATTGAGAGGAGAGAACAAAAGGTCATCTAGAGAAAGGAGAAGACAGAAGGGTATCCAGAGTGAGGAGAAAATTTTAGAGCATCCAGAGAGAGGAGAAGACAGAAGGACATCAGGAGAGACGAGAGAACAGAAGGGCATAGGGAGAAGAGAAGACAGAAGGGCATCTAAAGAGAGGAGAGGAAATAAGGGCATCCAGAGTGAGGAGAGCACAGAAGGGAATCCAGACTGATGATAGAACAGAAGGACATCCAGAAAGAATAGAGGACAGAAGGGCAGCTAGAGAGACCAGAGAACTGAAGGGCATCCAGAAAGTGGAGAAGACAGAAGGGCATCAGGATATAGGAGAAGACTGATGGACATCCAGAGAGAGCAGAGGACAGAATGGCCTCCAGAGAGAAGAGAGAGTAGAAGGGCATCCAGAGAGAGTAGAGGAAAGAAGGGCATCCACAGAAAAGAGTACAGAATGCCATAAAGAGAGAGGAGAAGACAGAAGGGCATCTAGATAGAAGAGAAAACAGAAGGGCATCCAGAAAGAGGAGAAAACAGAAGGGCATCCAGAGAAGAAGAAGACAGAAGTGAATCCAGAGAGAGGAGAGAACAGAAGGGCATTTGGATAGAGGAGAAATCAAAGGGCATCCAGCAAGTGGAGAGAACAGAAGGGCATTCAGAGAGAGGAGAGGACAGTAGTGCTTCCAGAGAGTGGAAAGAATAGAAAGAAATCCAGAGAGAAGAGAGAACAGAATTGTACCCAAAGAGGGGAGAAGTCAGAAGTGCATCCAGTGATAGGAGAGGACAAAAGGGCATCCAGATAGACAAGAGAAGAGAAGTTCATCAAGAGAGAGAAGAAGACAGAAAGTCATGCAGAGAGAGGAGAGTACAGAAGGACATCCAGAGCAACGAGAAGACAGAGGGGCATACAGAGAGAAGAGAGGAAGAAGGGCATCCTGAATGAGGATAGAACTGAAGGGCATCCAGGGAGATGAGAGAAAAGAAGGGTATCCAGAAAAAGGAGAGAACAGAAGGGCATTCGGAGAGAGGAGAATACCAAAGGCCATCCAGTGAGTGGAGAGAACAGAAGGGCATTCAGAAAGAGGAGAGGACAGAAGTGCTTCCAGAGATTGGACAGAACAGAAGGACATCCAGAGAGAGCAGAAAACTGAAGGACATCCATAGAGACAAGAGGAGAGAAGGACATTCATAGAGAGGAAAAGACAGAAGTGCATCCAGAGAGAGGAGAAGACAGAAGGGCATCTAGAGAGAGTAGAGAATTGAACGGTATCCAGAGAGGAGAGAAGACAGAAAACATCCCCAGAGAGGAGAGAACATAAGGGCATCCAGAGAGAGGAAATAAGAGAAGGGCATCCATAGAGAGAAGAAGACAGAAGGGCATGCAGAGAGAGGAGAGGAGAGAAGGGCATCCAGAAAGAAGAGAGGACAGAAGGGCAGCTAGAGATAGGAGAGAACAGAAAGGCATCCAGAGAGAGGAGAAGACAGAAGGGATTTCAGAGAGAGGAGAGAAGAGATGGCCATCCGGAAAGAGGAGAAAAGAGAAGGCATCCAGATGGAGAAGAGGACAGATGGGCATCCTGAGAGAGGAGAGGACAGAAGGGCATCCAGGGAGAGAATAGAACAGAAGGGCATCAAGAGAGATGAGAGGACATAAGGGCATCTAGAGAGAGCAGAGAACAGATGGGCATCCTGAAGGAGGAGAAGACAGAAGGACTTCCAGAGAAAGGAGAGGATCGAATGGCCTCCAGAGAGAAGAGAGAGCAGAAGGGCATCCAGAGAGAGGGAAGGAAAGAAGGGCATTCACAGAAAAGAGTAGAGAAGGCCCTAAAGAGAGAGGAGCAGACAGAAGGGCATCTAGATAGAGGAGAAAACAGAAGGGCATTCAGAAAGCGGAGAGGACAGAATAGCATCCAAGGAAAGAGAAGACAGAAGTGAACCCAGAGAGAGGAGAGGACAGAAGGGCCTTCGGAGAGAGGAGAAGACCAAAGGGATTCCTGGGAGTGGAGAGAACAGAAGGGCTTTCAGAGAGAGGAGAGGACAGAAGTACTTCCAGAGAGTGGAGCGAATAGAAGGGCATCCAGAGAGAGTAGAGAACAGAATTGAACCTAGAGAGAGGAGAAGACAGAAGTGCATCCAGAAAGAGGAGTGAACAAAAGGGCATCCAGATAGAGGAGAGAAGAGAAGAGCATCAAGAGAGAGTAGAAGACAGAAAGTCATGTAGAGAGAGGAGAGTAAGAAGGGCATCCTGAGAGAGGAGAGAACAGAAGGGCATCCAGGGAGGTGAGAGAACAGAAGGGAATCCAGAAAAAGGAGAGAACAGAAGGGCATTCGGAGAGAAGAGAAGACTGAAGGCCATCCAGCAAGTGGAGAGAACAGAAGGGCATTCAGATAGAGGACAGGACAGAATTTCTTCCAGAGAGTTCAGAGAACAGAAGGACATCCAGAGAGAGTAGAAAACTGAAGGACATCCAGAGAGAGAAGAGGACAGAAGAGCATCCAGAGAGAGGAAAGAGCAGAAGGTCATCCAGATAGAGGAGAAGAGAGAAGGGCATCCAGAGAGAGGAGAGAACAGAAGGGCATCCAGAGAGAGGAGAAGACAGAATGGCATCCGAATAGAGGAAAGAACAGAAGGGCATCCAGAAATATGAGAGAACAGAAGGGCATCCAGAGAGAGGTGATGACAGAAGCGAATCCAGAGAGAAGAGAGAATAGAAGGGCATTCGGAGAGAGGAGAAGACAAAAGGGCATCCAGATAGGAGAGGAAAAAAGGGCATCTGGAAAGAGAAGAGAACAGAAGGGCATCCAGAGAGAGGAGAGAACAGAACGGCATCCAGAGAGGAGAGAACAGAAGAATATCCTGAAAGAGGAGAGGATAGAAGGACATCCTGAGGGAAGAGAGAACAGAAGCCCATCCAGAGAGAGCAGAAGACTTAAGGACATCCAGAGAGATGAGGACTGAAGGGCATCCGGAGAGAGGAGATGACAGAAGGGCATCCAGAGAGAGGAGAGGTCAGAGTGGCATCCATTGAGAGGAGAGAATAGAAGGTCATCTAGAGTAAGGAGAAGACAGAAGGGTATCCAGATGAGGAGAAAATTGTTGGGAATCCAGAGAGAGGAAAACACAGAAGAGCATCGGGAGAGACGAGAGAAGAGAAGGGCATAGGGAGAGGAGAAGACAGAAGGGCATCCAGAGAGAGGAGAGGACAGAAGTGCATCCAGAGAGTAGAGAAGACAGAATGTCATACAGAAAGAAGAGAGATGAGAAGACAGAAGGGCATCGAGAGAGAGAGAGAGGAGAGACCAGAATGGCATCCAGTGAGAGGAGAAGACAGAAGGGCATCCAGAGAGACGAGAGGACAGAAGGGCATCCAGAGAGAGAAGAGGACACAAGGGCGTCCAGATAGAGGAGAGAAAAGAAAGGCATAAATAGAGAGGAGAGAACAGAAGGGTATCTGGAGAGAGGATAGGAGAAAAGGGCATCCAGAGAGAGAAGAGAACAGAAGGGCATCCAAAGAAAAAAGAAGACAGAAGGGCATACAGAGAGAGGAGAGGACAAAAGAAAATCCGGAGAGAGGAGAGAACAGAAGGTCATCCAGAGAGAAGGGAAGACAGAAGGGCATTCAGAGAGAGTAGAGGAAAGAAGGAAATCCAGAGAGAGAAGAGGACAGAAGGGCATCCAGAACGAGGAGTAAACAGAAGGCCTTCCAGCGAGAGGAGAGAACAGAAGGGTATCCAGAGAGTGGAGACAACAGAAGGGCATCGAGATAGAGGAGAGAACAGAAGGGCACCCAGAGAACGGAGAAGTCCGAAGGACATACAGAGAGAAGAGAGGATAGAAGTTCCTACATAGAGAGGAGAGAACAGAAGGGCATCCAGAGAGTGGAGAAAACAGAAGGGCATCCAGATAGAGGAGAGAACAGAAGGGCATCCAGAGAGAGGAGAGACAGAAGGGCATCCAGAGACAAGAGAGGAAATAAGGGCATCCAGAGAGAGAAGAGAACAGAAGGGCATCCAGATAGAGGAGAGAACAGAAAGGCATGTAGAGAGTGGAGAAGACAGAAGGGCATCCAGAGAGATGAGAGAACCGAACATCTTCCAGAGAGAGGAGAGAACAGAAGGGCATCAAGAAAGAGAACAGAAGAGCATCCAGAGAAAGGAGAAGACAGAGGGCATCCAGACAGAGTAGAGAACAGAAGGGCACCAGAAAGAGGAGAAGAGAGGAGGCATCCAGATAGAGTGAGGACAGATGGGCATCCAGATAGTGGAGAGGACAGAAGGGCATCCAGGGGTAGAAGAGAACAGAAAGGCATCCAGAGAGAGGAGATGATAGAAGAGCATCCAGAGACAGGAGAGGAAAGAAAGCCATCCAGAAGAGGGATTAGACAGAAGGGCATCCAGAGAGAGGAGAGGAAAGAAGGGGATCCCGAGAGAGGAGAGAACAGAAGGGCATCCAGTGGGATGAGAGAACAGAAGAGAATACAGAAAAGAGAGAGAACAGAATGGAACCCATAGAGAGCAGAAGACTGAAGGACATCCAGAGAGAGAAGAGGACAGAAGGGTATCCAGAGAGAGTGGAGGACAGAAGGGCATAAAGTGAGTGGAGAAAACAGAAGGGAATCCAGAGAGAGGAGAAGAAAGAAGTGAATCTAGAGTGAGGAGAGAATTGTACGGAATCAAGAATGAGGAGAAGACAGAAGGGCATCCAGAGAGAGGAGAGAAGAGAATGGCATCCAGAGAGTGGAGAGAACAGAATGGCACCAGAAAGAAGAGAAGAGAGAAGGTGTCCAGATGGAGAAGAGGACAGACGGGCATCCTGAGAGTGGAGAGGACAGAAGGAAATTCAGGGATGGAAGAGAACAGAAGGGCATCCAGAGAGAGGAGATGATAGAAGTGGATCACAAGAAAGGAGAGAACAGAAGGGCATCCACAGGGGGTAGAAGACAGAAGGGCATCCAGAGGGAGGAGAGAACCGAAAGCCATCCAGAGAGAGGAGAAGACAGAAGGAAATCAAGACAGAGGAGAGAACAGAAGAGCATTCAGAGAGAGGAGAAGATAGAAGGACAGCCAGAGAGAGGAGAGGACAGAAGGGCATCCAGAGTGGAGAAGACAGAATGTCATACAGAGAGAAGAGAGAACAGATGGGCATCCCGAGAGAGGAGAAGACAGGAGGGCATCCACAGAGAGGAGAGGACAGAATAGCACCCGGAGAGAGGAAAGAACAGAAGGGCATACAGAGAGAAGAGAACAGAAGGGAACGCAGAAAGAGGAGAGGACAGAAGGGCATCCAGAGAGAGGAGCCAACAGAATGGCATCCAGAGAGAGCAGATGACAGAAGGACATCCAGAGAGAGAAGAAGACAAAAAGGGAATCCAGAGAGAGGAGAGAACAGAAGGGCATCCAGAAAGAAGATAAGAAAGAAGGGCATATATAGAAACGAGAGGACAGAAGGGCATAAAGAGAGAGGAGAGAGCAGAAGGGCATCCAGAGAGAGCAAAATACAGAAGGGCATCCAGAGAGAGGAGAGAACAGAATGTCATCCAGAGGGAGGAGAAGACAGAAGGGCATCCGGAGAGAGGAGAGAACAGAAGGTCATCCATAAAGAGGAGAGAACAGAAGGGCATCCAGAGAGAGGACAGAGCAGAAGAACATCCCTAGAGAGGAGAGAATAGAAGGGCATCCAGAGAGACAAGAAGACAGAAAGGCTTGCAGAGAAAGAAGAGGACAGAAGGGCATCCAGAGAGAGGAGAGAACAGAAGGGCATCCAGAAAGAGGAGACGACAATAGATCATCCAGAGAGAGGAGAGGACAGAAGGGGATCCCAAGAGAGGAGAGAACAGAAGGGCATCCAGAGAGAGGAGAGGACAGAAGGGCATCCAGAGAGAGGCGAGAATATAAGGGCATGCAGCGCAAGGAGAAGACATCCAGTGAGAGGAGAGAACCGAAGTGCATCCATAGAGAGGAGAAGACAGAAGCGAATCCAGAATGAGGAGAGAACAGCAGGGCATCCAGAGGGAGGAGAAGACAGAAGGGCATCCAGAGAGTGGAGAGGACAGAAGGGTATCAAGAGAGAGGAGAGAGCAGAAGGGCATCCAGTGATAGTAGAGGACAGATGGGCATCCAGAGAGAGGAGAAAACTGAAAGCCATCCAGAGAGAGGAGAAGAAAGAAGCGAGTCAAGAGAGAGGAGAGAACAGAAGGGCATTCAGGGAAAGGAGAGGACAGAAGGACAGCCAGAAAGAGGAGATGACAGAAGGGCATGCAGATAGTGGAGAAGACAGAATGTCATTCAGAGAGATGAGAGAAGAGAAGGGCATCCCAAGACAGGAAAAGACAGAAGAGCATCCACAGAGAGGAGAGGACAGAAGAGCAGCCAGAGAGAGGAGAGAACAGAAGGCCATACAGAGAGAAGAGAACAGAAGAGAACCCAGAAAGAAGAGAGGACAGAAGGGCATCCAGAGAGAGAGAATGGAATAGAAGTGCATGCAGTGCACGGAGAAGACATGCAGTGAAAGGAGAGAACAGAAGGGCATCCAGAGAGAGGAGAAGAGAGAAGCGAATCCAGAGAGGGGTGAGAACAGAAGGGCATACATAGAGAGGAGAGAACAGAAGGGTATCCTGAGAGAGGAGAGCACAGAAGGCCATCCAGAGAGACAAGAGTACAGAAAGTCATCTAGAGAGAATAGAGGACAGAAGGGCATCTAGGGAGAGGAGAGAAGAGAAGGGTTTCCAGAGAGAGGAGAAGAGAAAAAGGGAATCCAGAAAGAGGAGAGAACAGAACTGCATACATAGAGAGGAGAGGACAGAAGGGCATCCAGAGAAAGGAGAGGACAGAAGGGCATCCAGAGAGAGGGGAATGAAAAGGGGCATCCAGAGAGAGGAGAGGACAGAAGGGATCCAGAGAGAGGAGAGAATAGAATGCCATCCAGAGAAGAGAAGACAGAAGGGCATCTAGAGAGAGGATAGAACAGAAGAGCATCCAGAGAGAGGAGAGGACAGAAGGGCATCCAGAGAGTGGAGAGAACAGAAAAGCATCCAGAGAGGTGAGAGAACAGAAGGGTATCTAGAGGGAGGAGAGGACAGAAGGGCATCCAGAGAGCGTCGAGTACAGTAGGGCATCCTGAGGGAGGAGAAGACAGAAAGGCATTCAGAGAGAAGAGAGAAAAGAAGAGAGAGGAGAGAAGAGAAGAGGAGAGAAGAGAAGGCATCTAGTGTGATGAGAGAACAGAAGAGAATCCAGAAAAAGGTGATAACAGAAGGGCATCCAGAGAGAGCAAATTACTGAAGGACATCCAGACAGAGAAGTAGACAGAAGGGCATCCAGAGAGAGGAAAAGACATAAGGGAATCTAGAGGGAGGAGAGGAAAGAAGAGCCTCCAGTAAGAGGAGAAAACAGAAGGGCATTTGGAGCGAGGAGGAGACACAAGGAAATCTAGAGTGAGGAGAGAATTGTAGGGCATCCAGAGAGAGGAGAAGACATAATGGCATCGAGAGAGAGGAGATGACAGAAGGGCATCCAGAGAGAGAAAAGGTCAAAAAGGAAATCCAGAGAGAGGAGAGAACAGAAGGGCATCCAGACAGAGGAGAAGACAGAAGGGCATCCAGAAAGAGGAGAGGATAGAAGGACATCCAGAGAGAGGAGAAGACAGAAGGCAATCTAGAGAGAGGAGAGAACAGAAAGGCATCCAGAGAGAGGAGAGAGAAGAAGGGCATTCAGAGAGAGGAGAAGACAGAAGGGCATCCAGAGAGAGGAGAGAACAGAAGGGCAACCAGAGAGAGAAAAAGACAGAAGGGAATCCAGAGAAAGGAGAGGACATAAGGGCATCCTGAGAGACGAGAAAGCAGAAGGTCATCCAGAGAGACAAGAAGGTAGAAGGGCATCCAGATAGAGGAGAGATCAGAAGGGTATCCAGAGAGAGTAGAGAGCAGAAGGGAATCCACAGAGAGGAGAAGAAAGAAGGGGATTCTGCGAGAGGAGAGAACAGAAGGTTATCCAGAGAGAGGAGAGATCAGAAGGGCATCAAGAGAGGAGAGGACAAAAAGGCATCCAGAAAGAGAAGAGAACAGTAGGGCATCCAGAAAGAGGAGAGGACACATGGGCATCCAGAGAGAGGAGTGAACAGAAGGGCATCCAGAGAGAGAAGAGAACAGAAGGGTATCCAGAAAGAGAAGAAGACAGATGGGCATCCAGAGAGAGTAGAAGACAGAATGGAATCCAGAGAGAGGAGAGAACAAAAGGGCATCCAAAAAGAGGAGAGAACAAAAGGGCATCCAGAGAGAGGAGAAGACAGAAGGGCATCCAGAGAGAGGAGAAGACAGAAGGGAATCAAGAGAGAGGAGAGAGCAGAAGGGCATCCAGAGAGAGGTGAGAGTAGAAGGGCATACAGTGAGAGGATAAGACAGAAGGGCATCCATAGAGAGGAGAGAACAGAAAGGCATCCAAAGAAAGAAGAAGACAAAAGGGCATCCAGAGAGAGGAGAAGAGAGAAGGGCATCCAGAAAGATTAGAAGACAGAAAGGATTCCAGAGAAAGGAGAGAACAGAAGTGCATCCAGAGAGAGGAGAGAGCAGAAGGGCATCCAGAGAGAGTAGAAGACAGAAGAGCATCTGGAGAGAGCAGAGAACCTAAGGGCATCCAGAAAGAGGAGAGAACATAAGGGCATCCAGAGATAGGAGAAGACAAAAGGGAATCCAGAGAGAGGAGAGAACAAAAGGGCATTCGGAGAGAGGAGAAGACAGAAGGGCATCCAGAGTGGAGAGGACAGAAAGCATGCAGAAAGAGAAGAGAACAAGAGGGCATCCAGAGAGAAGAGAAAACAGAAGGGCATCCAGAGAGAGGAGAAAACAAGGGCATCAGGAGAAAGGAGAGAATATAAAAGCATTGAGAGAGAGGAGAGAAGAGAAGGGCATCCAGAGAGAGGAGAGAAGAGAAGAGCATCCAGAGAGGGGGAGATGACAGAAAATCATTCAGAGAGAGGAGAGGACAGAAGGGATCCAGAGAGAGGAGGGAACAGAAAGCCATCCAGAGAGAGGAGAAAACAGAAGGGCATCTAGAGGAATGAGAGTACAGAAGACCATTCAGAGAGAGGAGAGATCAGAAGGGCATCCATGGAGGGGAGAGGTCAGGAGGAAATCCAAAGAGAGAAGAGAATGGCATCCAGAGATTGGAGAAGAGAGACACACATCCACAGAGAGGAGAGAATTGAAGGGCATCCAGATCGCAAAAAAAGACAGAAGGGCTTCCAGAAAGAGGACGGAAGACAAGGTCATCTGGAAAGAGGAGAAGGGAGAAGGCTTCCAGATGGAGAAGAGGACAGACGAGCATCATGCGAGAAGAGAGGAAAGAAGGGCATAAAGGGAGAGAAGAGATCAGAAGGGCATCCAGAGAGAGGAGAGGACAGTATGGCTTCTAGACAGAGCAGAGAAAAGAAGGGCGTCCAGATAAAAGGATTATACAGAAGGGAATCGTGATATAGGAGAAGGCAAAAGGGCATCCAGAGAGAGGAGAAGACAGAAGGGCATCCAGAGAGAGAAGTCAGAAGGGCATCTGGAGAGAGGAGAGTACAGACGGGAATCCAGAAAGAGCAGAGAACAGAAGGGCATCCAGAGAGAGGAGAAGACAGAAGGGAATCCAGTGAGTGTAGAGAACAGAAGGGATTTCGGAGAGAGGAGAATACAGAACGGCATCCAGAGAGGAGAGGACAGAAAGGCATCCGGAAGGAGAATAGAACAAGAGGGCATCCAGAGAGAGGAGAGAACAGAAGGGCATGCTTAAATAGAAGAGGACACATGGGCATCCAGAGAGAGGAGAGAACAGAAGGGCATCCAGAGAGAGGAGAGAACAGAAAGGTATCCAGAGAGGAGAGGACAAAAGGACATCCAGAGAGAGTAGAAAACAGAAGGGCATCCAGAGATAGGAGAAGACAGAAGGGCATCCGGAGAAAGGAGAGATCAGAAGGGCATCCAATAAAAGGAGAGAACAGAAGGGAATCCAGAGAGAGAAGAAGACAGAAGATCATGAAGAGAGAGGAGAGAACAGAAGCGCATCCAGAGAGAGGAGAGAACAGAAGGGCATCCAGAGAGAGGAGATGACAGAAGAGCATGCAGAGAGAGGAGAGTACAGAAGGGCATCTAGAGAGAGCCGAGAACAGAAGGGCATCCAGAAAGAAGAGAAGACAGAAGGGCATCAGGAGATAGGAGAAGACAGACAGGAATCCAGAGAGAGGAGAGGACAGAACAGCATCCAGGGAGAGAAGAGAACCAAAGGACATCCAGAGAAAGTCGAGGGCAGAAGGGCATTTAGTGAGAGGAGAGAAAAGAAGGACATCACAAGAGTGGAGAGAAAAGAAGGGCATGCAGATAGAGGAGAGAACAGAAGGGTATCCAGAGAGAGGAGAGGACAGAAGGCCATCCAGAAAGAGGAGACAACAGAAGAGCATTCAGAGAAAGGAGAAGACAGAAGGGCATCTGGAGAGAGGAGAGGAAAGAAGGGCATCCTGAGAGAAGGAGAGAACAGAAGTGCATACAGAGAGAGGAGAAGACAGAAGGGAATCTCTTGTGAAGAGACAATTGTAAGGCATCCAGTGAGAGGAGAAGACAGAAGGGCATCCAGAGAGAGTAGAAGACAGAATGGAATCCAGAGAGAGGAGAGAAGAAAAGGGTATCCATAAAGAGGAGAGAACCGAAGGGCATCCAGAGAGAGGAGAAGACAGAAGGGCATCCAGAGAGAGGAGAAGACAGAAGGGAATCCAGAGTGAGAAGAGAGCAGAAGGGCATCCAGAGAAAGGAGAGAGCAGAAGGGCAGACAGTGAGAGGAGAAGACAGAAGGGCATCCGGAGAGAGGAGAGAACAAAAGGGCATCCAGATAGAGGAGAGAACATAAGAGCATCCAGAGTTAGGAGAAGACAGAAGGAAATCCAGAGAGAGGAGAGAACAGAAGGGTATTCAGAGAGAGGAGAAGACAGAAGGACATCCAGAGTGGAGAGGACAGAAAGCATTCAGTAAGAGAAGAGAACAGGAGGGCATCCAGAGAGAGGAGAGAACAGAAGGGCATCCAGAGACAGAAGAAGACAGAAGGGCATGGAGAGAGAGGAGAGGACAGAAGAGCATACAGAGAGAGGAGAGAAAAGAACAGCATCCAGAGAGAGGAGATGACAGAAGAGCATTCAGAGAGAGGAGATGACAGAAGGGCATCTAGAGAGAGCAGAAAACAGAAGCACATCCAGAAAGAGGAGAAGACAGAAGGGCATCAGGAGATAGGAGAATACAGAAGGGCATCCAGAGAGAGGAGAGGACAGAAGGGAATCCAGAGAGACAAGAGAGGAGAAGACAGAAGGTCATCCGGAGCGAGGAGAGGATAGAATGGCATCCAGAAAGAGGAGAGAACAGAAGGGAATTCAGAGGGGGGAGAAGACAGAAGGCCATCCAGAGAGAGGAGAAAGAATAAGGGCATCCAGGGAGAGGAGAGGACAGAAGGGTATCCAGTGAGAGGAGAGAACAGAAGGGCATCCAGAGAGAGGAGAAGACAGAAGGGAATCTAGAGTGAGGAGAGAATTTTATGGAATCAAGACAGAGGAGAAGACAAAAGGGCATCCAGAGAGAGGAGAGGACAGAAAGGAATCCAGAGAGAAGAGAGAGGAGAAAATAGAAGTGCATCCAGAGAGAGAAGAGAGCAGAATGGCATCCAGAAAGAGGAGAGAACAGAAGGTAATTCAGAGAAAGGAGAAGACAGAAGGCCATCCAGAGAGAGGAGCGAGAAGAAGGGCATCCAGAGAGAGGAGAAGACAAGGGAATCCAGAGAGAGGAGAGAACTGAGAAGCATTCTGAGCAAGGAGAAGACAGAAGGGCATCCAGAGAAGAGAGGACAGAAAGGTATCCTGAAAGAGAAGAGAATAGAAGGGCATACAGAGAGAGGAGAGAACAGAAGGGCATCCAGAGAGAGAAGAGGACACAAGGTTATCCAGAGAGAGGAGAGAACAGATGGATATCTAGAGAGAGCAGAGGACAAAAAAGAATCCAGATAGAGGAGAGATCAGAAGGGCATCCAGAGAAAGCAGAAGACAGAAGGGCATCCAGATAGTGGAGAGAACAGAAGGGCATCCAGAGGGAGGAGCAGCGAGAAATGCATCCACAGAGAGGAAAGAACAGAAGGGTATCCAGAGAGAGGAGAGAACAGAAGGGCATCCAAAGAGAGGAGAAGAGAGAAACACATTCACAGAGAGGAGAGAACAGAAGGTCATCCAGGGAGATGAGAAGACAGAAGGGCTTCCAGAGAAAGGAGAGAACAGAACGGCATCCAGGGAGAGGAGAAGACAGATGTCATCCAGATGGAGAAGGGAACAGAAGATCATCCTGAGAGAGGATAGGACAGAAGGTCATCCAGGGAGAGAAGAGAACAGAAGGGCATCCAGAGAGAGGAGAGGACAAAAGGCCATCGTGATATAAGAGAAGACAGAAGAGCATACAGAGAGAGTAGAGGACAAAATGGCCTCCAGAAAGAATAGAGAGCAGAAGGGCATCCAGAGAGAGTAGACGATATAAAAGCATCCACAGAAAAGAGTACAGAAGGCCATACAGAGAGAGGACAAGAAATAAGGGCATCTAGATAGAGGAGAGAACAGAAGGGCATCCAGAGAAGGAGAAGACAGAAGCGAATCCAGAGAGAGGAGAGAACAGAAAGTCATTTGGAGAGAGAAGACCGAAGGGCAACCAGAGATAGGAGAGAACAGAAGGGCATCCAGAGAGAGTAGAGGACTGAAGGGCATTCAGAGAGTGGAGAGAACAGAACGGCATCCAGAGAGAGGAGAGAACAGAATGGTATCCAGAGAGAGGAGAGGACAGAAGGGCATCCAGAGAGAGGAGAGAACAGAAGGGCATCCAGAGGGAGGAGAAGACCGAAGGGCATGCAGAGAGACTAGGGAACAGAAGGGCATCCAGAAAGAGAACAGAGCAGAAGAACATCTCAGGAGAGGAGAGAACATGAGGGCATGCAGAGAGAGGAGAGGACAGAAGGACATCCAGAGAGAGGAGAGAACAGAAGGGAATCCAAAGAGAGGAGACAAAGGAAGAGCATCCAGAGGGAGGAGTGGACAGAAGGGCATCCAGAGAGAGAACAGAGCAGAAGAACATACCAAGAGAGGAGAGAACATAAGGGCATGCAGAGAGAGGAGAAAACAGAAGGGCATACAGAGAGAGGAGAGAGCAGAAGGGCATCCAGAGAGAATACAAGACAGAAGTGCATCCAGAGCGAGGAGAGAACAGAAGGGCATCCAGAAAGAGGAGAGAACAGAAGGGTATCCATAGTGTGGAGAGAAAAATAGGTAATCCAGAGAGAGAGGAGAGAACAGAAATGCATCCAGAGAAAGGCGAAGACAAAAGGTCATCCAGAAAGAGGAGAGGACAGAAGGACATCCCGAGAGAACAGAGAACAGAAGCACATCCAGTGAGATGAGAGAACAGGAGAGAATACAGAAAGAGGAGAGAACAGAAGCCCATCCAGAGAGAGCAGAAGAATGAAGGACATCCAGAGAGAGAAGAGGACTGAAGGGCATACAGAAAGAGGAGAAGACAGAAGGGCATCCAGAGAGAGGAGAGGACAGAATTGCAGCCAGTGAGAGGAGAGTAAAGAAAGGCATCTAGAGAGAGGAGAAGACGGAAGAGTATCCAGAGTGAGGAGAAAATTGTCGGGCATCCAGAGAGAGGAGATGACTGAAGGGCATCGTCAGAGATGAGAGAACAGAAGGGCATAGTTAGAGAGGAGAATACAGAAGGGCATCTAGAGCGAGGAGAGGACAGAAGGGGATCCAGAGAGAGGAGAGCACAGGAAGGGCATTCAGAGAATAGAGAGAACAGAAAGGCATCAATAGGGAATAGAGGACAGAAGGGAATCTAGAGAGAGGATAGAACATAAGGGCATCCAGAGAGAGGAGAAGACAAAAAGAGAATCCAGAGAGAGTAGAGAACAGAAGGGCCTCCAGAGAGAGGCGAGGACAGAAGGGCACACAGAGAGAGGAAAGAACAGAAGGGCATACAGACAGAAGAGAACCGAAGAGAACGCAGAAAGAAAAGAGGACAGAAGTGCATCCAGAGAGAGGAGAGAATAGAATGGCATCCAAAGTGAAGAGATGACATAAGAGCATCCAGAGAGAGGAAAGGACAGAAGGGGATCCCGAGAGAAGAGAGAACAGAAGGGCATCCAGAGGGGTAGAAGAGAGAAGAGCATCCATAGAGAGAAGAGAACAGAAGTGCATCAAAAGGGAAGAGACGACAGAAGATCATCCAGAGATAGGAGAGGACAGAAGGGGATCCTGATAGAGGAGAGGGCAGAAGGGGATCCAGAGATAAGAGAGGACAGAAGTGCATCCATCGGGAGGAGAGAACTGAAAGCCATCCATAGAAATGAGAAGACAGAAGGAAATCAAGACAAAGTAGAGAACAGAAAGGCATTCGGAGAGAGAATAAGATAGAAGGACAGCCAGAGAGAGGAGAGGGCAGAAGGGCAACCAGAGAGAGGAGGGAACAGAAGGGCATCCAGAGAGAGGAGAAGACTGAAGGGCATTAAGAGAGTGGAGAGAACAGAATGGCATCCAGAGAGAGGAGAGAACAGAAGGGTATCCAGAGAGAGGAGAGAACAGAAAGGCATCCAGAGAGAGGAGAGAACAGAAGGGCATCCAGAGGGAGAAGAAGACCAAAGGGCAACCAGAGAGAAGAGAATACAGAATGGAATAATGAGTGAATAGAGAATTGTAGGGCATCCAGAGAGAAGAGAAGACAGAAGGGAATCGGAAGAGATGAAGGAACAGAAGGGCATTGGTAGAGAGGAGAAAACAGAATGGCATCCAGAGAGAGTACATAGTAGAATGGTATCCAGAGAGAAGAGAAGATAAAAAGGAATCTAGTGAGAGGAAAGAACAGAAGGGCATCCAGAGAGAAGATAAGACAAAAGGGCATTCATAGAATGGAGAAGACAATAAGAGAATCCAGAGGGAGAAGAGAGCAGAAGGGCATCCAGAGAGAGAAGAAGACAGAAGGGCATGCAGAGTAAGGAGAGAAAAGAAGGGAATTCAGAAAGAGGAGAGAATATAAAGGCATCCAGAGAGAGAACAGAGCAGAAGAACATCCCAAGAGAAGAGAGAACATAACGGCATGCAGAGAGAGGAGTGGACAGAAGTAGATCCAGAGAGAGGAGAGAGCAGAAGGGCATCCAGAGATAGGAGAGGACAGAAGGCCTCCAGAAGGACGAGAGAACTGAAAGCCATTCAGAGAAAGGAGAAGACAGAAGGGAATCAAGAGCGAGGAGAGAACATAAGGGCATTCTGAGAGAGGAGAAGACAGAAGGACAGCCAGAGTGAGAAAAGGACAGAAGGGCATCCAAAGAGTGGAGAAGACAGAATGTGATACAGAGAGAGGAGAGAACAGAATGGCATCCCTAGAGAGGAGAATACAGAAGGGCATCCAGAGAGAGGAGAGGACAGAAGGGCACCCAGAGAGGGGAAAGAACAGAAGGGCATACAAAGAGAAGAGAACTGAAGAGAACCCAGAAAGAGGAGATGAAAAAAGGGCATCCAGAGTGAACAGAGAATAGAAGGGCATGCAGCACAATGAGAAGACATCCAGTGAGAGGAGAGAACAGAATGGCATCCAGAGAGAGGAGAAGACAGAAGCGAATACAGAGAGAGGAAAGAACAGAAGGGCATCCAGAGAGAGGAGAGAACAGAAGGGCATCCAGAGGGGGGAGAAGACAGAAAGGAATCCAAAGAGAGGAGAGGAAAGATGGGGATCCCGAGAGAGCAGAGAACAGAAGGGCATCCAGGGAGATGAGAGAACAGAAGAAGATCTAGAAAAGGGAGAGAACAGAAGGGTATCAAGAGAGAGCAGAAGACTGAAGGACATCTAGAGAGAGAAGAGGACAGAAGGGCATCCAGAGAGAGGAAAAGACAGAAGGGCATCCAGAGAGAGAAGAGTACAAAAGGGCATCCAGAGAGAGGAGAAGACAGAAGGGCATGAAGAGAAAGGAAAGGACACAATGGAATCCAGAGAGAGGAGATGACAGAACAGAATCCAGAGAGAGGAGGGACAGAAGTACATCCAGAGAGAGGCGAGAGCAGAAGGGCATCCAGAGTGAGGAGAAGACAGAAGGGCAACTGGAGAGAGGAGAGAACAGAAGGGAATCCAGAAAGAGGTGAGAACAAAAGGGCATCCACAGAGAGGAGAAGGTAGAAGGGCATCCAGAAAAAGGAGAGTACAGAAGGGCATGCTGAGAGAGGAGAATACAGAAGGGCTTCCAGAGAGAGGAGAGAAGAGAAGGGCATCCAGAAAGAAGACAAGAGAAAAGGCATCAAGATGGAGAATAGGACAGAGAGGCATCCTGAGCGAGGAGAGGACAGAAGGGCATCAGGAGAGAGGAAAAGACAGAAGAGCATCCAGAGAGAGAAAAGAACAGAAGGGCATCCAGGGAGAGGAGAATACAGAAGGGCATCTAGAGAGAGCAGAGAATAGCAGGGCATCCAGAAAGAGAAGAACACAGAAGGGCATCAGGAGATAGGAGAAGACAGAAGGGCATCCAGAGAGAGGAGAGTACATAATGGCCTCCAGAGATAATAGAGAGCAGAAGGGCATCCAGACAGAGGAGAGGATGGAAGGGCATCCACAGAAAAGAGTACAGAATGCCATAGAGAGAGAGGAGAAGACAGAAGGGCATTTAGATAGAGGAGAGAACAGAAGGGCATGCACATAAGGAGAAGACTGAAGAGAATCCAGAGAGAGATGAGAACAGAAGGGCATTTGGAGAGAGGAAAAGGAGTAAGGGCATCCAGAGAGAGGAGAGAACAGAAGGGCATCCAGAGAGAGGAGAGCTCAGAAAAGCATCCAGAGAGTGGAGAGAACAGAAGGGCATCCAGAGACAGGGGAGAACAGAGGGGTATCCAAAGGCAGGAGAGGACAGAAGGGCATCCAGAGAGAGTATAGTACAGAAGGCTATCCCGAGTTAGGAGAAGACAGAAGGGAATCCAGAGAGAGGAGAGAAAAGAAGGGCATCCCAAGAGAGGAAATAACAGAAGGGCATCCAGGGAGATGAGAGAACAGAGGAGAATCCAGAAAAAGGTGAGAATAGAAGATCATCCAGAGAGAGAAAAACACTGAAGGACATCCAGAGAGAAAAGAGGACAGAAGGGCATCCAGAGAGAGGAAAAGACAGAAGGGAAGCCAGAGAGAAGAAGGATAGAAGGGCCTCCAGTGAGAGGAGAGAACAGAAGGGCATCCAGAGAGAGGAGAAGACAGAAGGGAATCTAGAGTGAGGAGTGAATTCTAGGGCATCCAGAGATAGGAGAAGACAGAAGGGCATTGGAAAGGAGAAGGGAACAGAAGGGCATCGGGAGAGAGGAGAATACAGAATGGCATCCAGAGAGAGGCCATGTCAGAAGGGCATCCAGAGAGATGAGAAGACAGAAGGGCATCCAGAGAGAGGAGAGGACAGAAGGACATCCAGAGAGAGTAGAAGACAGAAGCAAATCTAGAGAGAGGAGAGAACAGAAGGGCATCCAGAAAGAATAGAAGACAGAAGGGCATCCAGAGAGAGGAGAAGACAGAATGGCATCCAGTGAGAGGAGAGAAAATAAGGGCATCTAGAGAGAGGAGAAGACAGAACGGGATCTGGAGAGACATGAGAACAGAAGGGCATAGGGAGAGAGGATAGAACATAAGGGCATGCAGAGAGAGGAGAAGACAAAAAGGGAATCCAGAGAGAGTAGAGAACAGAAGGGCCTCCAGAGAGAGGAGAGGACAGAAATGCATCCACAGAGAGGAGAGAACAGAAGGGCTTCCGGAGAGGAGAGCAGACAGAAGAACATCGAGAGAGAGGAGCGAACATAAGGGCATCCAGAGAGAATAGAGGACAGAAGGGCATGTAGAGAGAGCAGCGAACAGAATGGTATCCAGAAAGAATAAAAGATAGAAGAGCATCGGGAGATAGGAGAAGGCAGAATGGCATCCAGAGTAGAGAACAGAATGGCATGAAGAGAGAAGAGAGAGCAGAAGGGCATCCAGATAGAGGAGAGGACAGAAGGGCATCCAGAGAAAAGAGTACAGAAGGCCATACAGAGAGAGGAGAAGACAGAAGGGAATGTAGATATAGGAGAGAACAGAAGCACATTTAGAGAGAGGAGAGGACAGAGGGGCAACCAGAGAGAGGATAAGAAAGAAGGTCTTCCAAAAAGAGGAGAGAACAGAAGGGCATCCGGAAAGAGGAGAAGAGAGAAGGCATCCAGATGGAGAAGAGGACAGACGGCCATCCTGAGAGCTGAGAGGACAGAAGGCAATCCAGGGAGAGCAGAGAACAGAAGGGCATCCAGAGAGACGAGAGGACAGAAAAGCATGTAGAGATAGCAGAGAACACAATGGCATCCAGAAAGAGGAGAAGACAGAAGGGCATTGGGAGATAGGAGAAGAAAGAAGGACATCCGTAGCGATGAGAGGACAGAATGGCCTCCAGAGAGAAGAGAAAGCAGAAAGGCATCCAGAGAGAGGAGAGGACAGAAATGCTTCCAGAGGGTGGAGAGGACAGAAGAGCATCCAGAGACAGAATATGAAATAAGGGGATCCCGACAGAGGAGAGAAAAGAAGGGCATCCAGCGAGATGAGAGAACAGAAGAGAATCCAGAAAAGGGAGAGAACAGAAGGGCATCCAGAGAGAGCAGAAGACTGAAGGACATCCAGAGAGAGAAGAGGAAAGAAGGGCATCCGGAGAAAGGAAAAGACAGAAGGGCATATGGAGAGAAGAGAGAACAGAAGGGCATCCATAAAGAGGAAAGAACAGAAAGGCATCCAGAGAGAGGAGAGGACAGAAGGGCATAAAGTGAGAGGAGAGAACAGAAGGGCATCCAAAGACAGGAGAAGACAGAAGGGAATCTAGATTGAAAAGAGAATTTTATGGAATCAAGAGAGAGGAGAAGACAGAAGGGCATCCAGAGAGAGGAGAGAGCAGAAGGCCATCCAGAGAGAGGAGCAGACAGAAGGGCATCCAGAGAGAGGAGAGAGCAGAAGGGCATCCAGAGAGAGGAGAAGACAAAAGGGCGTCAAGGAAGAGGAGAGAACACAAGGGCATCCAGAAAGAGGAGAAAACAGAAGGGCTTCCAGAGAGACGAGAAGACAGAAGGGAATCCAGAGAGAGGAGAGAACTTACGGGCATTTCGAGTGAGGAGAAGACAGAAGGGCATCCAGAGAGGAGAAGACAGAAGGGCATCCAGAGAGAGGAGAGTGAAGAAGTGCATCCAGACAGAGGAAAGGACAGAAGGGATCCACAGAGAGGAGAGAACAGAAAGCCATCCAGAGAGAGGAGAGATCAGAAGGGCATCCATTGAGAGGAGAGAACAGAATGGCATC
>NW_023046410.1:0-21889 GCF_011762505.2 Arvicanthis niloticus
GCAGAGAGAGGAGAGAAGAGAAGGGCATCCAGAGATAGAAGAAGAGAGAAGGGAATCCAGAGAGAGGAGAGAACAGAAGAGCATCCAGAGAGTAGAGATGACAGAAGGGCATCCGGAGAGAGGAGAGGATAGAAGGACATCCTGAGAGAGGAGAGGACAGAATGGAATCCAGTGAGAGGAGAGAACTGAAGGGCACCTAGAGAGAGGAGAAGACAGAAAGGTGTCCAGTGTGAGGAGAGAATTGTCAGGCATCCAAAAAGGAGAAACAGAAGGTCATCAGGAGAGAAAAGAGAACAGAACGGAATAGGCATAGAGGAGAAGACAGAAAGGAAGCCCGAGAGAAGAGAGTACAAAATGCCATCTAGAGAGAGGAGAGCACAGAAGGGCATCCACAGAGAGGAGAGAACAGAAGGGCATCCAGAGAGCAGAGAGAACAGAAGGGCATCAGAGAGAAAAGAGATCAGAAGGGCATCCATGGAGAGGAGAGGTTAGAAGGGCATCCATAGAGAGGAGAGGTTAGAAGGGCATCCAAAAAGAGGAGAGAACAGAAGGGCATCCAGAGACAGGAGAAGACAGAAAGGCATCCACAGAGAGGAGAAAACAGAAGGGCATCTAGAGAGCAGGGAAGAAAGAAAGGCATCCAGATAGAGTAGAGAATAAATGGTATACAGATAGTGGAGAAGACAGAAGAACATCCAGATAGAAGAGAGAACATAAGGGCATCCAGAGAGAATAGAGGACAGAAGGTCATGTAGGGAGAACAGCGAACAGAAGCATATCCAGAAAGAGGAGCAGACAGAAAGGAATCCGGATATAGGAGAATACAGAAGGGAATCCAGAGAGAGGAGAGGACAGAATGGCCTCCAGAGAGAAGAGTGAGCAGAAGAGCATCCATAAAGAAGAGAGAACATAAGGGCATCCACAGAAAAGTGTACAGAAGGCCTTATAGAAAAAGGAAAAGACAGAAGGGCATCTAGATAGAGGAGAGAACAGAAGGATGTCTAGAGAGAGGAGAGAACAGAAGGGCATGAAGAGAGGGGACAAGACAGAAGGGCTTCCAGAGAGTGGAGAGAACAGAAGGGAATCCTGAAAAATGAGAAGAGAGAAGGCATCTAGATGGAGAAGAAGACAGACGGGCATCCTGAGAAAGGAGAGGACAGAAGGGCATCCAGAGAGAAAAGAGAACAGAAGGGCATCCAGAGAGAGGAGAGGACAGAAAGGCATCTAGAGAGAGCAGAATACAGAAGTGCATCCAGAAAGAGGAAAAGACAGAAGGGCATTGGGAGATAGGAGAAGACAGAAGGGCATCCAGAGATAGGAGAGGACAGCATGGCCGCCAGAAAGAAGAGAGAGCAGAAGGGTATGCAGAGAGAGTAGAGGACAGAAGGACATCCACAGAAAAGAGTACAGAATGCCATACAGAGACACGAAAGAAAGAAGGTCATCTAGATAGCGGAGAGAACAGAAGGGCATCTAGAGAGAGGAGAGAACAGAAGGGCATCCAGAGAGAGAGAGGACAGAAGGATATCCAGAGAGAAGAGAGAGTAGAAAGGCATCCAGAGAGAGGAGAAGACATTATGGCATCCGGAGACAAGAGAGAACAGAAGGGCATCCAGAGAGAGGAGAGAGTAGAAGGACATCCAGAGAGAGGAGAAGACAGATGCGCATCTGGAGGGAGGAGAGAACAGAAGGGCATACAGAGAAAGGAGAGAACAGAAGGGCATCTAGAGAGAGAAGAAGACAGATGGGTATCCAGAGTGAGGAGAAAATTGTCAGGTATCCAGAGAATGGAGAAGACAGAAGGGCATCTAGAGAGAAGAGAACAGTAGAGAATCCAGAAAGAACAGAGGACAGAAGGGCACCCAGAGAGAGGAGAGTATAGAAGGGCATCCAGCGAGAGGAGAAGGCAAAAGGGCATCCGGAGAGAGGATAGGACAGAAGGGCATCCCAAGAGAGTTGAAAACAGAAAGGCATCCAGAGCGAAGAGAGAACAGAAGAGAATCCAGAAAGAGGAGAGAAGAGAAGGGCATCCAGAAAGAGCAGAAGACTGAAGGATATCCAGAGAATGAAGAGAACAGAAGGGCATTCAGAGAGAGGAGAAGACAGAAGTGTATCCAGGGTGAAGAGCAAATTGAAGGGCATCCACAGAAAGGAGAAGACAGAAGCTCTTCTAGAGACAGGAAAGAGCAGAATGGCATCCGGAAAGAGGAGAAGAGAGAAGGCCTGCAGATAGAGAAGAGAACAGACAGCCATACAGAGAGAGGAGAGGAGAAAAGTGAATCCATGGAGAGAAGAGAACAGAAGGGCATCCATAGAAAAGAGAGGACAGATTGGTATTCAGAGAGATGAGAGAGCAGAAGGGAATCCAGAAAAAGGATAGGACAGAAGGGCATTCAGAGAGAGAAGAGCATATCAGGGCATCTGGAGAGATGAGAGAACAGAAGGGCATCCAGGGAGAGGAGAGGACAGAAGGCCATCCTGAGAGAGGAGAGAACAGAAGGGCATCTAGAGAGAGGAGAAGACAGAAGGGCATCCAGAGAGAGAAGAGGATACAAGGGCATCCAGAGAGAGGCAAATACAGAAAGGCATCCAGATATAGGAGAGAACAGAATGGTATCAAGAGAAAGGAGAGGACAAAAGGGCATCCAGAGAGAGGAGAGAACAGAAGGCCATCCAGAGAGAGGGAAGGAAAGAAGGGCATCCAGAGAGAAGAGAGAACAGAAGTGAACCCAGAGAGAGGAGAAAACAGAGTGCATTCAGAGAGAGGAAAGAGCAGAAGGGCATCCAGAAAGAGGAGAAGACAGAAGGGAATCCAAAGTGAGAAGAGAACAGAAGGGCATCCAGAGAGAGGAGAAGTCAGAAGGGCATTCAGGATAAGGAGTGGAAAGAAGGGCATCCAGAGAGATGACAGAACAGATGAGAATCCAGTAAGAAGAGAGAACACAAGGGCATCTAGAGAGAGCAGAAGACTGAAGGACATACATAGAGAGAGTAGGACAGAAGGGTATCCAAGTGAGGATAGAACTGTATGTCATCCAGAGAGAGGAGAAGAAAGAAAGGCATCCAGAGAGAGAACAGGAGGGTATGAAGAGAGAGGAGAGGACAAAAGGGCTTACAGAGAGAGGAGATATCAGATGGTCATCCAGAGAAAGGAGAAGTCAGAAGGGAATACAGAGAGAGGATATGACAAAAGGACATCCTGAGAAAAGAGAGAAAAGAGGGGCATCCAGAGAGAGAATAGAACAGGAGAGAATACAGAAAGAGGAGAGAACAGAATCCCATCCAGAGAGAGGAGAAATCTGAAGGACATCCTGAGAGATAAGGGGAAGGAATGGCATCCGGAGAGAGGATAAGACAGGAGGGCATCCAGAGAGAGGGGACGACAGAATTGCATCCTATGAGAGGAGAGAACAGAAGGGCATCTATAGAGAGTAGAAGACAGAAGGGTATCCAGAGAGAGAAGAGGACATAAGGGCATCCAAAGAGAGGAGAATACAGAAGGGCATCCAGAGAGAAGAGATAACAGAAGGGTATCAAGAAAGAGGAGTGGACAAAAGGGCATCCAGAGAGGAGAGAACAGAAGGACATACAGAGAAAGGAGAAGACAGAAGGGCATGCAGAAAGAAGAGAGGACAAAAGGACATCCCGAGAGAAGAGAGAACAGAAGGGCATCCAGTGAGATGATAGAACTGGAGAGAATACAGAAAGAGGAGAGAACAGATGCCCATCCTGAGATAGCAGAAGACTGGAGGACATCCTGAGAGAGAAGAGGACTGAAAGGCATCCGGAGAGAAAAAAGAAAGAAGGGCATCCAGAGAGAGAAGTGGACACAAGGGCATCCAGGGAGAGGAGAAAACAAAAGGGCATCCAGAGAGAGGAGAAGACAGAAGGGAATCATGAGAGAGGAGAGAACAGAAGGGCATCCACAGTGAGGAGATAATGGTAGGGCATCCGGAAATAGGAGAGAATAGATGGGCTTCCAGAGAGAGGAGAGAACAGAAGGGCATCCAGCGAGAGAGGAGACAACAGAAGGGCATCCAGAGAGAGGAGAAGACAGAGGGAATCTGGAGAGAGGAGAGAACAGAGGGCATCCAGAAAGAGGAGAGAACAGAAGGGCATCAGGAGAGAGGAGAAGACAGAAGGGAATCCAGAGAGAGGAGAGAACAAAAGGGCATTCAGAGAAAGGAGAGAGCAGAAGGGCATCCAGAGAGAGGAGAAGACAGAAGGACATCCCAAGAGAAGAGAGACCAGAAGTACATCCAGAAAGATGAGAGAACAGGAGAGAATCCAGGAGGAGAGAACAGAAGGCATTGCAGAGGGAGCAGAAACTGAAGGACATCCAGAGAGAGAAGAGGAATGAAGGGCATCCAGAGACAGGAGAAGACAGAAGGGAATCCAGAGAGAGGAGTGGACAGAAGGACATCCAGAGAGAGGGGAGCACAGAAGGGCATACAGAGAGATGAGAGAAAAAAAAGGGTATCCAGAGAGAATAGAGAACTGAAGGGCATCTAGAGACAGGAGAGAATAGAAGGGCATCCAGAGAGAAGAGAAGACAAAGCGGGAATCCAGAGAGAGGAGAGAACAGTAGGGCATCCAGAGAGAAAAGACGAGAGAAGGGCATCCAGAGAGAGGAGAAGAAAAAGGACATCCAGAGTGAGGAGAGTGAAGAAGTCAATCCAGAGAGAGGAGATGACAAAAGTGATCCAGAGAGAGGAGAAAACAGAAAGCCATCCAGAGAGAGAAGAAGACAGAAGTGCAACTAGAGAGAGAAGAGAACAGAAGGGCATCTAGAGAGACAAGACAGAAGGGCATCCGGAGAGAGGAGAGAAAAGAAGGGCATCCAGAAAGAGGAGAGAACAGAAGGGCATCAAGAGAGAAGAGAAGACAGAAGGGCATCCGAAGAGAGGAGAGAACAGAAGGGCATCCAGAGAGAGGAGAGAGTAGAAGGGCATCCAGGGAGAGGAGAAGACAGTAGGGCATCTGAAGAAAGTAGAGAAGAGAAGGTCATCCAGAGAGAGGAGAGAACAGAAGGGCATCCAGAGAGGAGAGAGCAGAAGGGCATCCAGAGTGAGGAGAATACAGAAGGGCATCCAGTGAGAGGAGAGAGCAGAAGAGCATCCAGAAAGAGGAGAAGACAGATTGGAATCCAAAGAGAGTAGGGATCAGAAGAGTATTCGGGTAGAGGAGAATACAGAAGGGCATCCAGAGAGGAGAGGACAGAAGGGCATCCGGAAAGAGAAGAGAACAAAAGGGCATACAGAGAGAGGAGAGAACAGAAGGGCATCAAGAGAGTAGAGGACACAATGGCATCCAGAGATAAGAGAGAACAGAAGTGTATCCAGAGAGAGGAGAGGACAAAAGGGCATCCAGAGAGAGGAGAGACTGAAGGTTATCCAGAGAAAGGAAAAGACAGAAGGGCATCCAGAGAGAGGAGAGGACAGAAGGACATCCCAAGAGAAGAGATAACAGAAGCACATCCAGAAAGATGAGAGAACAGGAGAGAATCCAGGAAGAGGAGAGAACAGAAGGCATTCCAGAAAGAGCAGAAGACTGAAGGACATCTAGAGAGAAAAGAGAAATGAAGGGCATCCAGAGACAGGAGAAGACAGAAGGGCATCCAGAGTGAGGAGAGGACAGAAAAGCATCCAGAGAGAGGAGAGCACAGAAGGGCATCCAGAGAGAAGAGAGAAAAGAAAGGTATCTAGAGAGAATAGAGGACTGAAGGGCATCTAGAGACTGGAGAGAAGAGAAGTGCATCCAGAGAGAAGAGAAGACAAAAAGGGAATCCAGAGAGAGGAGAGAACAGAAAGGCATCCATAGAGAGAAGACGACAGAAGGGCATCCAGAGAGAGGAGAGGAAAGAAGGACATCCAGAGTGAGGAGAGTAAAGAAGGCCATCCAGAGAGAGGAGAGGACAAAAGGGATACAGACAGAGGAGAGAACAGAAAGCCTTCCAGAGAGAGGTGACGACAGAAGTGCTTCTAGAGAGAGGAGAGATCAGAAGGGCATCCAGAGAGAAATGAGGTCAGTAGTACATACATGGAGAGGAGAAGTTAGAAGGGCATGCAGAAAGAGGAGAGAACATAGGGCATCCAGAGAGAGGAGAAGAGAGACAGGCATCCACAGGGAGGAGAGAACAAAATGCCATCCAGAGAGAGGAGAAGACAGAAGGGAACCTAGAGACAGGAGAGAAAAGAAGGGCATCCAGAGAGAAATGAAGTCAGAAGAGCATGCACAGAGAGGAGAGAACATAGGGCATCCAAAGAGAGGAGAAGACAGAAAGGCCTCCACAGAGAGGAGAGAACAGAAGGGCATCCAGAGAGAAATGAGGTGAGAAGGGCATGCAGAGAGAGGAGAGAACATAGGGCATCCAGATAGAGGAGATGACAGAAAGTCATCCACAGAGAGGAGAGAACAGAAAGCCATCCAGGGAGAGGAGAAGACAGAAGGGCATCTAGAGAGAGTAGAGAATAGAATGTTATCCAGAGAGTGGAGGGAACATAAGGACACCCAGAGAGAATAGAGGTCAGAAGGGCATGTAGAGAGAGCAGAGAACAGAAGGGCATCTAGAGAGAGGAGAAGACAGAGGGGTATCCAGAGTGAGGAGAAAATTGTCAGGTATCCAGAGAAAGGAGAAGACAGAAGGGCATCTAGGAAGAAGAGAACATCAGAGAGTTCAGAAAAAATAGAAGACAAAAGGGCATCCAGAAAGAGGAGAGAATAGATGGGCATCCATCTAGAGGAGAAGGCAGAAGGGCATCCGGAGAGAGGAGAGGACAGAAGGGCATTCCAAGAGAGTTGAGAACAGAAAGGCATCCAGAGAGAAGAGAGAACAGAAGAGAATCCAGAAAGAGGAGAGAACAGAAGGGCATCCAGAGAGAGCAGAAGACTGAAGGACATACAGAGAACGAAGAGGACAGAAGGGCATGCAGAGAGAGCAGAAGACAGAAGTATATCCAGGGTGAGGAGAGAATTGAACGGCACCAAGAGAAAGGAGAAGACAGAAGCTCTTCTAGAGACAGGAAAGGAAAGAATGGCATCCGGAAAGAGGAGAAGAGAGAAGGCCTGCAGATGGAGAAGAGGACTGACGGCCATACAGGGAGAGGAGAGCACAAAAGGGAATCCATGGAGACAGGAGAACAGAAGGGCATCCAGAGAGAAAATAGGAAAGAATAGCATTCAGAGAGATGAGAGAAAAGAATGGAATCCAGAAAGAGGATAGGACAGAAGGGCATAGAGAGAGAGGAGAGCAGAGAAGGGCATCCAGAGAGATGAGAGAACAGAAGGGCATCCAGAGAGAATAGAGGAAAGACGGACATCTAGATAGAAGAGAGAAGAGAGAAGAGAGAAGAGAGAAGAGAAGGGCAAACAGAGAGAGGAGAAGACAAAAAGGTAATCCAGAGAGAGGAAAGAACAGAAAGGCATTCAGAGAGAGGGGAGGACAGAAGGGCATCAAGAGAGAAGAGAGGACAAAAGGACATCCAGAGAGAGGAGAGTGCAGAAGGGTATCCAGAGAGAGGAGAGGACAGGAGGTATCCAGAGAGAGGAGAGAACAGAAAGCCATTCAGAGAGAGGAGTAGACAGAATGGAATCTAGAGAGAGGAGACAACAGAAGGGCATCCAAAGAAAGGAGAGAACAGAAGGGCATCCAGAGTGAGGAGAAGACAGAAGTGCATCCATAGAGAGGAGAGGACAGAAGGGAATCTGGAGCGAAGAAAGAACAGAATGATATCTAGAGAGAAGAGAACGAAGAGAATCCAGAAAGAGGAGAGTACAGAAGTTCATCCAGAGAGAGGAGAGAATAGAAGGGCATCTATCGAGAGGAGAAGGCAGAAGGAGATCCAAGGAGAGGAGAGGACAGAAGGGCATCCCAAGAGAGGAGAGAACAGAAGGGCATTGAGAGAGATGAGAGAACAGAAGAGAATCCAGAAAGAGGAGAGAACAGACGGGCATCTAGAGAGAGCAGAAGACTGAAGGACATACACAGAGAGAAGAGGACAGAAGGGCATCCAGAGAGAGGAGGAGACAGAAAGTTGTCCAGAGTGAGGAAAGAATTGTAGGGCATCCAGAGAGAGGAAAAGACAGAAGGGAATACAGAGAGAGGTGAGAAAAGAAGGGCATCCAGAGAGAGGAGAAGACAGAAGTGAATCCAGAGAGAGGTAAGAACAGAAGGGCATCCATGGAGAGAAGAGAACAGAAGGGCATCCAGAGAGAGGAGAGAACTGAAGGGCATCCAGAGAAAGGATAAGACAGAAGAGCATGCAGAGAGAGGAGAGGACAAATTGACATCTCAAGAGAATAGAGAAATTAAGGGCATCCATAGAGATGATAGAACTGGAGAGAATAAAGAAAGAGGAGAGAACAGAAGCCCATCCTGACATAGCAGAAGACTGAAGGTCATCCTCAGAGAGAAGGGGACTGAAATGCATCCAGAGAGAGGAGAAGACAGAAGTGCATGCAGAGAGAGGAGAGGACAGAATTGCATCCAGTTATAGGAGAGAAGAGGAGGGCATCTAGAGAGAGGAGAGGATCGAAGGAAATCCCTAGAGAGGAGAGGACAGAATGGGATCCAGTGAGAGGATAGAACTGAAGGGAATCTAGAGAGAGCAGAAGACAGAAGGGTATCCAGTGTGAAGAGAAAATTGTCGGGCATTCAGAGAGAGGAGAGACAGAAGGACATCTAGAGAGAGGAGAGAACAGAAGGGCATCCAGAGAGAAAAGAGATCAGAAGGGCATCCATGGAGAGGAGAGGTTAGAAGGGTATCCAGAGAGAGGAGAGAATAGAAGGGCATCCAGAGAGAGAGGAGAAGATAGAAAGGCATCCACAGAGAGGAGAGAACAGAAGGGCATCCAGAGAGTGGAGACAACAGAAGGGCATCCAAAGAAAGGAGAGAACAGAAGGGCATCCAGAGTGAGGAGAAGACAGACGCGCATCCATAGAGAGGAGAGGACAGAAGGGCATCCGGAGTGAAGAAAGAACAGAATGATATCTAGAGAGAAGAGAATGAAGAGAATCCAGAAAGAGGAGAGTACATAAGTTCATCCAGAGGGAGGAGAGAATAGAAGGGAATCTTTAGAGAGGAGAGGACAGAATGGCCTCCAGAGAGAAGAGCAAGTAGAAGGGCATCCATAAAGAAGAGAGGACATAAGGGTATCCACAGAAAAGTGTACAGAAGTCCTTACTGAGAGAGGAGAAGACAGAAGGGCATCTAGATAGAGTAGAGAACAGAAGGGCATCTAGAGAGAGGAGAGAACAGAAGTGCATAAAGAGAGGGGAGAAGACAGAAGGGTTTCCAGAGAGTGGAGAGAACAGTAGGGAATCCTGAAAAAGGAGAAGAGAGAAGCCATCTAGATGGAGAAGAAGACAGACTGGCATCCTGAGAAAGGAGAGGACAGAAGGTCATCCAGAGTGAAAAGAGAACAGAAGGGCATCCAGAGAGAGGAGAGGACAGAAAGGCATCTAGAGAGAGCAGAGAACAAAAGTGCATCCAGAAAGAGGAAAAGACAGAAGGGCATTGGGAGATAGGAGAAGACAGAAGGGCATCCAGAGATAGGAGAGGACAGTATGGCCGCCAGAAAGAAGAGAGAGCAGAAGGGTATGCAGAGAGAGTAGAGGACAGAAGGACATCCACAGAAAAGAGTACAGAATGCCATACAGAGACACGAAAGATAGAAGGGCATCTAGATAGAGTAGAGAACAGAAGGGCATCTAGAGAGAGGAGAGAACAGAATGGCATCCAGAGAGAGAGAGAGAGGACAGAATGACATCCAGAGAGAGGAGAGAGTAGAAAGACATCCAGAGAGAGGAGAAAACAGTAGGTCATCTGGAGAGAGGAGAGAGTAGAAAGGCATCCAGAGAGAGGAGAGAGCAGAAGGGCATCCAGAGAGAGGAGAGAACAAAAGGGCATCTAGAGAGAGGAGAAGACAGAAGGGCATCCAGAGCGAGGAGAAAATTGTCAGGTATCCAGAGAAAATAGAAGAGAGAAGGGCATCTAGAGAGAAGAGAACAGTAGAGAGTCCAGAAAGAACAGAGGACAGAAGTGCATCCAGAGAGAGGAGAGAATAGAAGGGCATCCAGAGAGAAGAGAAGGCAGAAGGGCATCTGGAGAGAGGAGAGGACAGAAGGGCATCCCAAGAGAGTTGAGAACAGAAATACATCCAGAGAGAAGAGAGAACAGAAGAGAATCCAGAAAGAGGAGAGAACAAAAGGGGAACCAGAGAGAGCAGAAGACTGAAGGACATCAAGAGAACGAAGAGGACAGAAAGCCATCCAGAGAGAGGAGAAGACAGAAGCATATCCAGGGTGAGGAGAGAATTGAAGGACATCCAGAGAAAGGAGAAGACAGAAGCTCTTCTAGAGACAGGAAAGAACAGAATGGCATCCGAAAAGAGGAGAAGAGAGAAGGCCTGCAGATGGAGAAGAGGACAGACCGCCATACAGAGAGAGGAGAAGACAAACAGGAATCCATGGAGAGAAGAGAACAGAAGGGCATCCAGAGAGAAGAGAGGACAGAATGGCATTCAGAGAGATGAGAGAGCAGAAGGGAATCCAGAGAACGGATAGGACAGAAGGGCATAGAGAGAGAGGAGAGCAGAGAATGGCATCCGGAGAGATGAGAGAACAGAAGGGCATCCAGAGAGAATGGAGGACAGAAGGGCATCTAGAGAAAAGAGAGAAGCGAAGGGCACCCAGAGAGAGGAGAATACAAAAAGATAATCCAGAGAGAGGAAAGAACAGAAGGGCATTCAGAAAGAGGGGAGGACAGAAGGGCATCCAGAGAGAGAAGAGGACAGAAGGGCATCCAGAGAGAGGAGAGTGCAGAAGGGTATCCAGAGAGAGGAGAGGACAGGAGGTATCCAAAGAGAGGAGAGAACAGAAAGCCATCCAGAGAGAGGAGTAGACAGAATGGCATCTAGAGAGAGGAGACAAAAGAAGGGCATCCAAAGATAGGAGAGAACAGAAGGGCATCCAGAGTGAGGGGAAGACAGAATCGCATCCATAGAGAGGAGAGGACAGAAGGGCATCCGGAGCGAAGAAAGAACAGAATGACATCTAGAGAGAAAAGAACAGAAGAGAATTCAGAAAGATGAGAGGACAGAAGGGCAGACTGAGAGAGGAGAGAATAGAAGGGCATCTAGCGAGAGGAGAATGCAGAAGGAGATCCAAAAAGAGGAGAGGACAGAAGGGCATCCAGAGAGATGAGAGAACAGAAGAGAATCCAGAATTAGGAGAGAACAGAAGGGCATCTAGAGAGAGCAGAAGACTGAAGGACATACAGAGAGAGAAGAGGACAGAAGGGCATCCAGAGAGAGGATAAGACAGAAAGTTATCCAGAGTGAGGAAAGATTTGTAGGGCATCCTGAGAGAGGAAAAGACAGAAGAGAATACAGAGAGAGGAGAGAAAAGAAGGGCATCAAGAGAGAGGGGAATACAGAAGGGAATCCAGAGAGAGGAGAGAACAGAAGGGCATCCTGAGAGAGGAGAAGACAGAAGGGAATCCAGAGAGAGGAGAGAACAGAAGGGCATTCAGAGAGAGGAAAAGACAGAAGGGCATCCAGAGAGAGGAGTGGACAGAAGGGCATCAGAAAGAAAAGAGAACAGAATGTCATCCAGTGATAGGAGAGAACAGAAGGGCATCCAGAGAGAGGAGAGAACTGAAAGGCATCCAGAGAAAGGAGAAGACAGAAGGGCATCCAGAGAGAGGAGAGAAAAGAATGGTATCAATCAGGAGAGGACAAAAGTGCATGCAGAGAGAGGAGAGAACAGAAGGGCATCCAGAGAAAGGATAAGACAGAAGGGCATGCAAAGAGAGGAGAGGACAAAATGAGATCCTGCGAGAAGAGAGAACAGAAGGGCATCCAGAGATATGATAGAACTGGAGAGAATAAAGAAAGAGGAGACTACAGAAGCCCATCCAGAGATAGCAGAAGACTGAAAGTATTCCTGAGAGAGAAGGAAACTGAAGTGTATCCTGAGAGAGAATACAGAAGGGCATCCAGAGAGAGGAGAGGACATAATTTCATCCAGTGAGATGAGAGAATAGAAGGGCATCTACAGAGAGGAGAAGCAGAATCGTATCCAGAGTGAGGAGAAAATTGTCAGGCATCCAGAGAAAAGAGAAGACAGAAGGAATCTAGAGCAAAGAGAACAGTAAAGAATCCAGAAAGAGCAGAGGACAGAAGGGCATCCAGAGTGAGGAGAAGAGAGAAGCGCATCCATAGAGAGGAGAGGACAGAAGGGCATCCGGAGCGAGGAAAGAACAAAAGGATATCTAGAAAGAAGAGAACAGAAGAAAAGAGGAGAAGACAGGTTATCCAGAGTTAGGATAGTATTGTAGGGCATCCAGAGAGAGGAAAAGACAGAAGGGAATCCAGAGAGAGGAGAGAAAAGAAGGGCATCCAGAGAGAGGAGAATACAGAATTGCATCCAGTGAGAGGAGAGGAGAGAAGGGCATCTAGAGAGAGGTGAAGACAGAAGGGCATCCAGAGAGAGAAGAGGACACAACGGCATCCAGAGAGAGGATTATATAGAATGGCATCCAGAGAGAGGAGAGAATACAAGTGTATCAAGAGAGAGGAGAGGACAAAAGGGCATCCAGAGAGAGGAGAGAACATAAGGGCATACAGAGAAAGGAGAAGACAGAAGGGCATACAGAGAGAGGAGAGGACAAATTGACATCCTGAGAGAAGAGAGAACAAAAGGGAGTCCAGAGAGATGATAGAACAGGAGAGAATACAGAAAGAGGAGAGAACAGAAGCCCATCCACAGAGAGTAGAAGACTGTAGGACATCCTGAGAGAGAAGAGGACTGAAGGGCATCTTGAGAGGAGAAGACAGAAGGGCATCCAGCAAGAGGAGAAGACAGATTTGCATTCAATGAGAGGAGAGAACAGAAGGGCATTTAGAGAGAGTAGAAGACAGAAGGGTATCTAGAGTGAGGAGAAAATTGTCAGGCACCCAGAGAAAGGAGAAGACAGAAGGGCATCTAGAGAGAAGAGAACAATAGAGAATCCAGAAAGAGCAGAGAACAGAAAGGCATCCAGAGAGAGGAGAGAATAGAAGGGCATCCAGCGAGAGAAGAAGGCAGAAGTGCATCCAGGGAGAGGAGAGGACAGAAAGCCATCCTGAGAAAGGAGAAAACAGAAGGGCATCCAGAGAGATCATAGAAAAGGAGAGAATACAGAAAGAGGAGAGAACCCCATCCAGAGAGAGCAGAAAACTGAAGGACATCCTGTGAGAGAAGTTGACTGAACAGCCTCTGTAGAGATTAGAAGACAGAAGGGCATCAAGAGGGATGAGAGGACAGAATTTCATCCTGTGAGAGGAGAGAACAGAAGGGCATCTAGAGAAAGGAGAAGACAGAAGGGCATTCAGAGAGAGAAGAGGACATAAGGGCATCCAGAGAGAGGCGAATACAGAAAGGCATCCAGAGAGAGGAGAGAACAGAAGGGTATCAAGAGAGAAGAGAGGACAAAAGGGCATTCAGAGAGAGGAGAGAAGAGAAGAGCATCCAGCGAGAGGGGAGGACAGAAGGGCATCCAGAGAGAAGAGAGAACAGAAGTGAACCCAGGGAGAGGAGAAAACAGAGGGGATTCAGATAGAGGAAAGAGCAGAAGGGCATCCAGAAAGAGCAGAAGACAGAAGGGAATCCAAAGTGAGGAGAGAACAGAAGGGCATCCAGAGAGAGGAGAAGACAGAAGGGCATTCATGATGAGGAGAGGACAGAAGGGTATCCCTAGAGAGGAGACAACAGAAGGGCATCCAGAGAGATGAGAGAACAGATGAGAATCCAGAAAGAGGAGAGAACCCAAGGGCATCTAGAGAAAGCAGAAGACTGAAGGACATACATAGAGAGAATAGGACAGAAGGGTATCCAGAGTGAGGATAGAATTGAAGGTCATCCAGGGAGGGGAGAAGACAGAAGGGCAACTAGAGAGAGGAGAAGTCAGAAGGGTATCCAGAGTGAGAAGAAAATTGTCAGGTTTCCAGAGAAAGGAGAAGACAGAAGGGCATCAAGAGAGAAGAGAAAAGTAGAGAATCCAGATAGAGCAGAGGACAGAAGGGCATCCAGAGAGAGGAGAGTTCAGAAGGTCATCCGGAGAAAGGAGAAGACAGAAGGTCGTCCAGAGAGAGGAGAGGACAAAAAGGACATTCCAAGAGAAGAGAGAACAGAAGGGCATTCAGAGAGCTGATAGAATAGGACAGAATACAGAAAGAGGAGAGAACAGAAGCCCATCCAGAGAAAGCAGAAGACTGAAGGACATCCTGAGAGAGAAGAGGACTGATGGGGATCTGGAGAGGAGAAGACGAAAGGGCATCCAGAGAGAGGAGAGGACAAAATTGTATCCATTGAGAGGAGAGAACAGAAGGGCATCTAGAGAGAGGAGAAGTCAGAAGGGTATCAAGAGTGAGGAGAAAACTGTCAGGCATCCAGAGAAAGGAGAAGACAGAAGGTCATCCAGAGAGAGGAGAGGACAGAAGAACATCCGGAGAGAGAAGAGAACAGATGGGCATCCAGAGGGCAGGGAGACCAGAAGGGCATTCAGAGAGAGGAGAGGACTGAAGGGAATCCAGAGAGAAAAGAGGACAGAAACACTACCAGAGAAAGCAGAATACAGAAGGGCTACCAGAGAAAACAGAGGGGAATCCAGAGAGAGGAAAGAACAGAAGACAATCCAGAAAGAGGAGAGAACAGAAGGGGAACCAGAGAGAGCAGAAGACTGACGACATACAGAGAGAGAAGCAGACAGAAAGGCATACAATGAGAGGAGAGGACAGAAGGACATCCAGTGAGAAAAGAGAACAGAAGGGCATCCAGAGACAGGAGAGGACGAAAGGGTATCCAGAGTGAGGAGAGAAATTAAGGTCATCCAGAGAGAGGAGAAGACAGAAGGGTATCCGGAGAGGGAAGAGCACAGAAGGTCATTCAGTGAGAGAAGTGAACACAAGGGCATCCAGAGAGAGGATAGAAGAGAAGGGCATCCAGAGAGAGGAGAATACAAAAAGGGAATCCAGAGAGAGGAGAGAACAAAAGGGCATCCAGAGAGAGGAGAATGCAGAAGGGCATCCAGAGAGAGGAAAGGACAAGAGGGCATCTGGATAGGAAAGAGGACAGAAGGGCAGCCAGAGAGAGGAGAGGACAAAATTGCATCCAGTGAGAGGAGAGAACAGAAGGGCATCTAGAGAGAGGAGAAGACAGAAGGTTATCCACAGTGAGGAGAAAATTGTCGGGCAATCGGAGAGAGGAGAGGACAGAAGGGCATCCGGAGAGTGGAGAGGACAGAAGGGCATCTAGAGAGAGAGCAGAGAACACAGGGGTATTCAGAAAGAGGAGAAGACAGAAGGGCATCGGTAGAGAGGAGAGAACAGAAGGGCATCGGGAGAAAGGAGGAGACAGAAGGGCATCCAGAGAGAGGAGAGGACTGAAGGGAATGGAGAGAGAGTAGAGGATAGAAGGGCATTTGGAGAGAGGAGAGAACAGAAGGGTATCCAGAATGAGGAGAAGACAGAGAGGTAATCCAGAGAAAGGAGGGAAGTGAAAGGCATCCAGAGAGAAGAGAAGACAGAAGGGCTTTCAGAGAGAGGAGAGAGCAAAACGGCATCCAATAAGTGGAGAGGACAGGAGGGCATCTAGAGAGAGGAGAGAACAGAAAGCCATCCAGAGTGAGGAGAAGGCAGAAGGGCATCCGGATAGAGGAGAGAACAGAAGTGCATCAAGAAAGAGGAGAGGACAGAATGGCATCCAGAGAGAGGAGAGAACAGAAGGGCATCAAGAGACAGGAGAGGATGGAAAGGCATCCAGAGGGAGGAGAGGAAAGATGAGCATCCAGAGAGAGGAGAGAGCAGAAGGGCATCCAGAGATAGGAGAAAACAGAAGGGCATCTGGAGAGAGGGGAGAACAGAAGGGCATCCAGAATAATGAGAGAACAGTAGGGCAGCCAGAGAGAGGAGATGACAGAAGGGTATCCAGGGTGAGGAGAGAATTTAAGGGCATCCAGAGAAAGGAGAACACAGAATGGCTTCTAGAGAGAGGAGAGAACAGAAGGGATTCCAGAAAGAGGAGAAGAGAGAAGGTCTCCAAATGGAGAAAATGACAGACCTGCATCCAGAGAGAGGAGAGGACAAAAGGGCATCTGGAGTGACGTGAAAACAGAGGGCATCCAGAGAGTATAGAGGACATGAGGGCATCTATAGGGAGGAGAGAACAGAAGTGCATCTAGGGAGAGGAGAACACAAAGAGGGAATCGAGAATGAGGAAACAAGCGAAAGGCATCCAGAGAGAGGAGAAGACAGAATGGAATCCAGAGAGAGAGGAGAGAACATAAGGACATTCGGAGAGAGGAAAAGACAGAAGGACATCCAGAGAGAGGAGTAGACAGAAGGGCATCGGAAAGAGAAGAGAACATAATGGCATACAGAGAGAGGAGAGAACTGAAGGGCATCCAGAGAGAGAAGAGGACACCAGGGCATCCTGAGAGAAGAATACAGAAGGGCATCCAGAGAGAGGAGTAAACAGAAGGGTATCAAGAGAGGAGAGGACAAAAGGACATCCAGAAAGAGGAGAGAACTGATAGGCATCCAGAGAAAGGAGAAGACAGAAGCGCATCCAGAGAAATGAGAGGACAAAAGGACATCCCTAGAGAAGAGAGAACAGAAGGGCATCCAGAGAAATGATAGAACAGGACAGAATACAGAAATAGTAGAGAACAGAAGCCATTCCAGAGAGAGCAGAAGACTGAAGGACATCCTGAAAGAGAAGAGGACTGAAGTGCATCGGGAGAGAGGAGAAGACAGAAGGGCATCCAGAGAGAGGAGAGGACAGAATTGTATCCAGTGAGAGGAGAGAACAGAAGGGAATCTAAAGAGAGGAGAAGTCAGATGGGTATCCAGAGTGAGGAGAAAATTGTCAGTCATCCAGATAAAGGAGAAGACAGAAGGGCATCTAGAGAGAAGAGAACAGTAAAGAATCCAGAAAGAGCAGAGGACAGAAGGGTATCCAGAGAGGAGAGAATAGAAGGGCATCCAGTGAGAGAAGAAGGCAGAAGAGCATCTGGAGAGAGGAGAAGACAGAAGGGCATCCCAAGAGAGTTGAGAACAGAAAGGCATCCAGAGAGATGAAAGAACAGAAGAGAATCAAGAAACAGGATAGAAAAGAAAAGCATCCAGAGAGAGCAGTAGACTGAAGGACATCCAGAGAATGAAAAGGATAGAAGGGCATCCAGAGAGAGGAGAAGACAGAAGGGTATCCAGTGTGTGGAGAGAATTGAAGGGCATCCAGAGAGAGGAGAAGACAGAAGGGCTTCTAGAGAGAAGAGAGAACAGAAGGGCATCCGGAAAGAGGAGAAGAGAGAAGGCATCCAGATGGAGAAGGGGACAGATGGGTATCCAGAGAGAGGAGAGGACAGAAGGGCATCCAGAAAGAAGAGAACAGAAGGGCATCCAGAGAGAAGAGAGGACAGAATGGCATCTGGATAGAAGAGAGAACAAAATGGTATCAAGAAAGAAGAGAGAACAGAAGGGCATCCAGAGAGAGGAGAAGACAGAAGGGCATTCAGAAAGAGGAGAGAGCAAAAGGGCATCCAAAGAGAGGAGAAGACAGAAGGGAATGTAAAATGAGGAGAGAACAGAAGGGCATCCAGAGAGAGGAGAAGACAGAAGTGCATACAGAGGGAGGAGAGGAGAGATGGCCATCCAGAGAGAGGAGAGAACAGAAAGCCATCCAGAGTGAGGAGAAGGCAGAAGGGCATCCAGAGAGAGGAGAGAACAGAAGGATATCCAGAATGAGGAGAGGACAGAAGGGCATACAGAGAGAGGATAGAGCAGAAAAACATCCAGAGAGAGGATAGAACAGAAGGCCATTCAGAGAGAGGAAAAGACAGAAGGGCATCCAGAGAGAGGAGTGGACAGAAGCGCATTGGAAAGGGAAGAGAACAGAAGAGCATCCAGCGAGAGGACAGGACAGAGTGGCATCTAGAGAGAGCAGAGAACACAAGGGCATCCAGAAAGAGAGAAGACAGAAGGGCATCTGGAGAAAGCAGAATACAGAAGGCCATCCAGAGAAACAAGAGGACTGAAAGGAATCGAGAGAGAGGAGAGGACAGAAGGGCATCTGGAGAGAAGAGAGAACAGAGTGCATCTAGAGAGAATAAAAGGAAAGAAGTGCATCTAGAGAGTGGAGAGTACAGTAAGGATTCTAGAAGGAGAGGAGAAGACAAAAAGGGAATTCAGAGTGAGGAGAGAGAAGAAGGGCATTCAGAGAGAGGAGGGAATAGCAAGGCATCCAGAATGAGGAGAGAACTGAACGGTATCCAGAGAGAGGAGAAGACAGAAGGGAATCCAGCGAGAGGAGAGAACAGAATGTCATCCAGAGAGGACAAATCAGAAGGGCCCCCAGAGAGAGGAGAGACCAGAAGGGCATCCAGAGAGAGGAGAAGACAGAAGGGAATCCGCAGAGAGGAGAGAAAAGAAGGGCATCCAGAAAGATGAGAGAACAGAAGGGCACCCAGAGAGAGGAGAAGACAGAAGAGAATCCAGAGTGAGAAGAATATAGAAGGGCATCAGACAAGAGGAAAAGACAGAAGGGCATCCAGAGATATGAGAGAACAGAAGGGCATCCAGAGAGAGGAGAGTACAGAAGGGCATCCAGAGAAAGGAGAAGACAGAATGGCATCCGGAGAGGGGAGAGTACAGATTGGAATCCAGGAAGAGAACTGAACAGAAGGGCATACAGAAAGATGAGTGGACAGAAGGGCATCTAGACAGAGCAGAAAATACAAGGGCATCCAGAAAGAGGAGAAGACACAAGGGCATCCATAGAGAGGACAGAACAGAAGTGCATCGGGAGAAACGAGAAGACAAAAGGGCATCCAGAAAGAGGAGAGGACTGAAGGGAATTGAGAGAAAGGAGAGGACAGAAGGGCATCTGGAGCGACGTGAAAACAGAGGGCATCCAGAGAGTATAGAGGACAGAAGGGCATCTATAGGGAGGAGAGAACAGAAGTGCATCTAGGGAGAGGAGAACACAAGGATGGAATCGAGAATGAGGAAAAAAGCAAAAGGCATCCAGAGAGAGGAGAAGACAGAAGGGAATTCAGAGAGAGGACAGGACAGATGGGCATACAGAGAGAGGAGAGAGCAGAATATTTAAAAAAAGGAGAGTACAGAGGGGCATCCAGAGACAGGAGAGAACAGAAATCCATCCAGAGTTAGGAGAAGGCAGAGGGGCATCAGGAGAGAGGAGAGAACAGAAGGGAATCCAGAATGAGGAGATCACAGATGGGCATCCAGAAAGAGGAGTAGACAGAAGGGAATACAGAGAGAAGAAAGAGCAGAAGGGCCTCCAGAAAAAGAAGACAGAAGGGCATCCAGAGAGATGAGAAGACAGAAGGGCATCCAAGAGTGAGGAGAGAACAGAAGGGCATCCAGAATGAGGAAAGAACAGAAGATCATCCAGAGAGAGAAGAAAACACAAGGGCATCCAGAGAGAGGAGTGTACAGAAGGGCATCAGTAAGACAAAAGAACAGAAGGGCATTCAGAGAGAGCAGAGAACCAAAGAGCATCCAGAGAGAGAAGAGGACAAAAGGGCATCCAGAGAGAGGAGAATACAGAAGGGCATCCAGAGAGAAGAGAGAACAGAAGAGTATCAAGAGAGAGAGAGGACAAAAAGGCATACAGAGAGAGTAAAGAACAAAAAGGCATCCAGAGAAAGGAAAGCACAGAAGGGCAACCAGATAAAGGAGAAGAAAAAAGGACATCCCGAGAGACGAGAGAACAGAAGGGCATTCAGAGAAATGATAGAACTGGACAGAATACAGAAATAGGAGAGAACAGAAGCCTGTCCAGAGAGAGCAGGAGACTGAAAAACATCCTGAGAGAGAAAAGGACTGAAGGGCTTCCAGGGAGAGAAGAGAACAGAAGGGCATCCAGAGAGAAGAGAGGACAGACTGGCATCAGGATAGAGGAGAGAACAGAATGGTATCTAGAAAGAGGAGAGAACATAAGGGCATCCAGAGAGAGGAGAAGACAGAAGGGCATTCAGAGAGATGAAAGAGCAAAAGGGCATCCAGAGAGAGGAGGGAGCAGAAGTGCATCTGGAAAGAGGAGAAGAGAGAAGGCATCCAGTTGGAGAAGAGGACCAATGGGGATCCAGAGAGAGGAGACGTCAGAAAGGAATCCAGGAAGAGAAGAGAACAGAAGGGCATCCAGAGAGAAGAGAGGACAGAAGGGCCTCTGGATTGAGGAGAGAATAGAATGGTATCCAGAGAGAGGAGAAGACAGAAGGGCATTCAGAGTGAGGAGAGAGCAGAAAGGCATCCAGAGAGAGGAGAAGACTGAAGGGAATCTAAAGCGCGGAAAGAACAGAAGGGCATCCAGACAGAGGAGAAGACAGAAGGGCATACAGAGGGAGAAGAGGACAGATGGGCATCCATAGAGAGGAGAGAGCAGAAGGGCATCCAGGAAAAGGAGAGGACAGAAGGGCATCCAGAGATAGTAGAGGACAAAAGGGCATCCGAGAGGAGAGAAGAGAAGTGAATCAAGAGAGAGGAAGAACAGAAGGGCCTCCAAAGAGAGGAGGTGACAGAAGGGTATCCAGGGTAAGGAGAGCATTGAAGGGAATCCAGAGAGAGGAGAAGACAGAAGGACTTCTAGAGAGAGCAGAGAACAGAAGGGCATCCAGAAAGAGGAGAATACAGAAGGGCATCCAGAGAAAGGGGAAGACAGAAGGGCATCCATAGAAAAGAGAACAGAAGGCCATCCAGAGGGAGAAGACAGAAGGTCATCTGGATAGAGGAGAGAACAGAAGGGCATCTAGAGAGGAGAGAACAGAATTGCATCCAGAGAGAGGGGAGGATAAAAGGGCATCCAGAGAGGGGAGAGAACAGAAGTGAATCCAGAGAGATGAGAAGACAGAAGGGAATCCAAAGAGAGGAGAGAACAGAAGGGTATCCAGAGAGAGGAGAAGACAGAAGGGCATAAAGAGAGAGAAGAGGACAGATGGGCATCCAGAGAGAGATGAGAGCAGAAGGGCATCCAGGGAGAAGAGAGGACAAAAGGGCACCCAGAGATTGAATAAACAGAAGGTTATCCAGAGTGAGGAGAAGACAGAAGGGCATCAATAGAAAGAAGAGTACAGAAGGCCATCCGGAGAGAGGAAAGAACAGAAGGGCATCTAGAGAGAAGAGAACAGAAAAGAATCCAGAAATAGGAGAGGATGGAAGTTCATCCAGAGAGAAGAGATAATAGAAGGGCATCCAGAGAGAGGAGAAGGCAGAAGGGTATCCAGGGAGAGGAGAGGACAGAAGGGCATCCCGAAAGAGGAGAGAAAAGAATGGCATTCAGAGAGATGAGAGACCAGAAGAGAATCCAGAAAGAAGAGAGAACCGAAGGGCATCTACAGAGAGCAGAAGACTGAAGGGCATAAAGAGAGAGAAGAGGACAGAATTGCATCCAAAGTGAGGAGAAGACCGAAGGGTATCCAGAGTGAGGATAGAATTGAAGGGAATCCAGAGAGAGGAGAAGACAGAAAGGCTTCCAGAGAGAGGAAAGAACTGAAGGGCATCCGGAAAGAGAAGAAGAGAGAAGGCATCCAGATGGAGAAGTGGACAGATGGGCATCCGGAGAGAGGAGAGGACATAAGGGCATCTAGAGAGAGCAGAGAACAGAAGGGCATCCAGAAAGTGTAGAAGAGAGAAGGGCATCCAGAGATAGGAGAGGACACAAGGGCATCCACAGAAAGAGAACAGAAGGCCATCCAGATAGGGAAGACAGGGCATCTAGATAGAGGAGAGAACAGAAGGGCAACCAGAGAGAGGAGAGGACAGAGAAGCATCCAGAGAGAGGAGAGAACAGAAGGGTATCCAGATAAAATGAAGCACAGAAGGGCATCAA
>NW_023046410.1:22389-56234 GCF_011762505.2 Arvicanthis niloticus
ACAGAAGGACATCCAGAGAGAGAGGAGAGAACAGAAGGGCATCCAGAGAGAGGAGAGACCAGAAGGGCATCCAGAGAGAGAAGACAGAAAGGCATCCAGAGAGAGAAGAGAACAGAAGGGCATCCTGAAAGAGGAGAGAACAGAAGGGCATCAAGAGATAGGAGAAGACAGAAGGGAATCCATAGTGAGGAGAGAACAGAAGGGCATCCAGAGAGGAGAGAGCAGAAGGGCCTCCAGAATGAGGAGAATACAGAAGGGGATCCGGTGAGAGGAGAGGGCAGAAGGGCATCCAGAAAGAGGAGAAGACAGAAGGGAATCCAAAGAGAGTAAGGATCAGAAGAGTATTCGGGTAGAGGAGAAGACAGAAGGGCATCCATAGAGGAGAGGACAGAAGGGCATCTGGAAAGAGAAAAGAACAAAAGGGCATCCAGAGAGAGGAGAGAACAGAAGGGCATCAAGAGAGTAGAGGACACAAAGGCATCCAGAGAGAAGAGAGAACAGAAGTGTATCCAGAGAGAGGAGAGGACAAAAGGGCATCCAGAGTGAGGAGAGACTGAAGGTTACCAAGAGAAAGGAAAAGACAGAAGGGCATCCAGAGAGAGGAGAGGACAGAAGGACATCCCAAGAGAAGAGAGAACAGAAGCACATCCAGAAAGATGAGAGAACAGGAGAGAATCAAGGAAGAGGAGAGAACAGAAGGCATTCCAGAAAGAACAGAAGACTGAAGGACATCCAGAGAGAGAAGAGAAATGAAGGGCATCCAGAGACAAGAGAAGACAGAAGGGCATCCAGAGTGAGGAGTGGACAGAAAAGCATCCAGAGAGAGGAGAGCACAGAAGGGCATCCAGAGAGACGAGAGAAAAGAAAGGTATCTAGAGAGAATAGAGGACTGAAGGGCATCTAGAGACAGGAGAGAAGAGAAGTGCATCCAGAGAGAAGAGAAGACAAAAAGGGAATCCAGAGAGAGGCGAGAACAGAAAGGCATCCATAGAGAGAAGACGACAGAAGGGCATCCAGAGAGAGGAGAGGAAAGAAGGACATCCAGAGTGAGGAGAGTAAAGAAAGCCATCCAGAGAAAGGAGAGGACAAAAGGGATCCAGAGAGAGGAGAGAACAGAAAGCCTTCCAGAGAGAGGAGATGACAGAAGTGCTTCTAGAGAGAGGAGAGATCAGAAGGGCATCCAGAGAGAAATGTCAGTAGGGCATCCATGGAGAGGAGTAATTAGAAGGGCATGAAGAGAGAGGAGAGAACATAGGACATCCAGAGAGAGGAGAAGACAGACAGGCATCCACAGGCAGGAGAGAACAGAAAGCCATTCAGAGAGAGGAGAATACAGAAGGGAACCTAGAGACAGGAGAGAACAGAAGGGCATCCAGAGAGAAATGAGGTCAGACGGGCATGCACAGAGAGGAGAGAACATAGGGCATCCAGAGAGAGGAGAAGACAGAAAGGCCTCCACAGAGAGGAGAGAACAGAGAGCCATCCAGAGGGAGGAGAAGACAGAAGGGCATCTAGAGAGAGGAGAGAACAGAAGGGCATCCAGCGAGAAATGAGATCAGAAGGGAATGCAGAGAGAGGAGAGAACATAGGGCATCCAGATAGAGGAGAAGACAGAAAGGCATCCACAGATAGGAGAGAACAGAAGGGCATCCAGAGAGAGGAGAAGACAGAAGGGCATCTAGAGAAGAGTAGAGAATAGAATGGTATCCAGAGAGTGGAGAAGACAGAAGAACATCCAGAGAGAGGAGAGAACATAAGGACATCCAGAGAGAATAGAGGACAGAAGGGCATGTAGAGAGAGCAGAGTACAGAAGGGTATCCAGAAAGAGGAGCAGACAGAAGGGAATCGGGAGATAGGAGAAGACAGAAGGAAATCCAGAGAGAGGAGAGGATAGAATGGCCTCCAGAGAGAAGACCGAGCAGAAGGGCATCCATAAAGAAGAGAGGACATAAGGGTATCTACAGAAAAGTGTACAGAAGTCCTTACTGAGAGAGGAGAAGACAGAAGGGCATCTAGATAGAGTAGAGAACAGAAGGGCATCTAGAGAGAGGAGAGAACAGAAGTGCATAAAGAGAGGGGAGAAGAGAGAAGGGTTTCCAGAGAGTGGAGAGAACAGTAGGGAATCCTGAAAAAGGAGAAGAGAGAAGGCATCTAGATGGAGAAGAAGACAGACGGGCATCCTGAGAAAGGAGAGGACAGAAGGGCATCCAGAGTGAAAAGAGAACAGAAGGGCATCCAGAGAGATGAGAGAACAGGAAGGCATCTAGAGAGAGCAGAGAACAGAAGTGCATCCAGAAAGAGGATAAGACAGAAGGGCATTGGGACATAGGAGAAGACAGAAGGGCATCCAGAGATAGGAGAGGACAGCATGGCCACCAGAAAGAAGAGAGAGCAGAAGGGTATGCAGAGAGAGGGGTAGACAGAAGGACATCCACAGAAAAGAGTACAGAATGCCATATAGAGACAGGAGAAGACAGAAGGGCATCTAGAGAGAGGAGAGAACAGAAGGGCCTCCAGAGAGAGAGAGAGAGAGGACAGAAGGACATCGAGAGAGAGGAGAGAGTAGAAAGGCATCCAGAGTGAGGAGAAGACAGTAGGGCATCCGGAGAGAGGAGAGAGTAGAAAGGCATCCAGACAGAGGAGAGAGAAGAAGGGCGTCCGGAGAGGAGAGAACAGAAGGGCATCCAGAGAGAGGAGAGAACCGAAGGGCATCTAGAGAGAGGAGAAGACAGAAGGGCATCCAGAGGGAGGAGAAAATTGTCAGGTATCCAGAGAAAATAGAAGAGAGAAGGGCATCTAGAGAGAAGAGAACAGTAGAGAGTCCAGAAAGAACAGAGGACAGAAGTGCATCCAGAGAGAGGAGAGAATAGAAGGGCATCCAGAGAGCTGAGAAGTCAGAAGGGCATCCAGAGAGAGGAAAGGACAGAAGGGCATCCCAAGAGAGTTGAGTAAAGAAATACATCCAGAGAGAAGAGAGAACAGATGAGAATCCAGAAAGAGGAGAGAATAGAAGGGGAATCACAGAGAGCAGAAGACTGAAGGACATGAATAGAACGAAGAGGACAGAAAGCCATCCAGAGAGAGGAGAAGACAGAAGTGTATCCAGGGTGAGGAGAGAATTGAAGGGCATCCAGAAAAAGGCGAAGACAGAAGCTCTTCTAGAGACAGGAAAGAAAAGAATGGCATCCGGAAAGAGGAGAAGAGAGAAGGCCTGCAGATGGAGAAGAGGACAGACTGCCATACAGAGAAAGGAGAGGACAAAATGGAATCCATGGAGAGAAGAGAACAGAAGGGCATCCAGAGAGAAGAGAGGACAGAATGGCATTCAGAGAGATGAGAGAGCAGAAGGGAATCCAGAGAGAGGATAGGACAGAAGGGCATAGAGAGAGAGGAGAGCAGAGAAGGGCATCTGGAGAGATGAGAGAACAGAAGGGCATCCAGAGAGAATGGAGGTCAGAAGGGCATCTAGAGAGAAGAGAGAAGCGAAAGGCACCCAGAGAGAGGAGAATACAAAAAGATAATCCAGAGAGAGAGGAAAGAACAGAAGGGCATTCAGAGAGAGGGGAGTACAGAAGGGCATCCAGAGAGAGGAGAGGACAGAAGGGCATCCAGAGAGAGGAGAGTGCAGAAGGGTATCCAGAGAGAGGAGAGGACAGGAGGTATCCAGAGAGAAGAGAGAACAGAAAGCCATCCAGAGAGTGGAGTAGACAGAATGGCATCTAGAGAGAGGAGAGACCAGAAGGGCATCCAGAGTGAGGGGAAGACAGAAGCGAATCCATAGAGAGGATAGGACAGAAGGGCATCTGGAGCGAAGAAAGAACAGAATGACATCTAGAAAGAAAAGAACAGAAGAGAATTCAGAAAGATGAGAGGACAGAAGGGCAGCCTGAGAGAGGAGAGAATAGAAGGGCATCTAGCGAGAGGAGAATTCAGAAGGAGATCCAAGGAGAGGAGAGGACAGAAGGGCATCCAGAGAGATGAAAGAACAGAAGAGAATCCAGAATTAGGAGAGAACAGAAGGGCATATAGAGGGAGCAGAAGACTGAAGGACATACAGAGAGAGAAGAGGACAGAAGGGCATCCAGAGAGAGAATAAGAAAGAAAGTTATCCAGAGTGAGGAAAGAATTGTAGGGCATCAAGAGAGAGGAAAAGACAGAAGGGAATCCAGAGAGATGAGAGAAAAGAAGGGCATCCAGAGAGAGGAGAAGACAGAAGGGAATGCAGAGAGAGGAGAGAACCGAAGGGCATCCTGAGAGAGGAGAAGACAGAAGGGAATCCAGAGAGAGAAGAGAACAGAAGGGCATTCAGAGAGAGGAAAAGACACAAGGGCATCCAGAGAGAGGTGTGGACAGAAGGGCATCGGAAAGAAAAGAGAACAGAATGGCATCCAGTGAGAGGAGAGAACAGAAGGGCATCCAGAGAGAGGAGAGAACTGAAGGGCATCCAGAGAGAGGAGAGAACTGAAGGGCATCCAGAGAAAGGATAAGACAGAAGGGCATGCAAAGAGAGGAGAGGACAAAATGAGATCCTGCGAGAAGAGAGAACAGAAGGGCATCCAGAGAGATGATAGAACTGGAGAGAATAAAGAAAGAGGAGACTACAGAAGCCCATCCAGAGATAGCATAAGACTGAAAGTCATCCTGAGAGAGAAGGAAACTGAAGTGTATCCGGAGAGAGAATACAGAAGGGCATCCAGAGAGAGGAGAGGACATAATTGCATCCAGTGAGAGGAGAGAATAGAAGGGCATCTACAGAGAGGAGAAGCAGAAGTGTATCCAGAGTGAGGAGAAAATTGTCAGGCATCCAGAGAAAGGAGAAGACAGAAGGGAATCTAGAGCAAAGAGAACAGTAAAGAATCCAGAAAGAGCAGAGGACAGAAGGGCATCCAGAGTGAGGAGAAGAGAGAAGCGCATCCATAGAGAGGAGAGGACAGAAGGGCATCCGGAGCGAGGAAAGAACAAAAGGACATCTAGAGAGAAGAGAACAGAAGAGAATCCAGAAAGAGGAGAGGACAGAAGTGCATCCAGAGAGAGGAGAGAATAGAAGGGCATCCTGCGAGAGGAGAATGCAGAAGGAGATCCAAGGAGAGGAGAGGACAGAAGGGCATCCCGAGAGCGTAGAGAACAGAAGGGCATCCAGAGAGATTAGAGAACAGAAGAGAATCCAGAAAGAGGAGAGAACAGAAGGGCCTCTTGAGAGAGCAGAAGACTGAAGGACATACAGAGAGAGAAGAGGACAGAAGGGCATCCAGAAAGAGGAGAAGACAGGTTATCCAGAGTTAGGATAGTATTGTAGGGCATCCAGAGAGAGGAAAAGACAGAAGGGAATCCAGAGAGAGGAGAGAAAAGAAGGGCATCCAGAGAGAGGAGAAGACAGAAGAAATCCAGAGAGAGGAGAGAACAGAAGGGCATCCTGAGAGAGGAGAAGACAGAAGGGAATCCAGAGAGAGGAGAGAACAGAAGGGCATTTGGAGAGAGGAAAAGACACAAGGGCATCCAGAGAGAGGAGTGGACATAAGAGCATCTTAAAGAGAAGAGAAAAGAAGGGCATCCAGAGAGAGGAGAGAACAGAAGAGCATCCAGAGAGAGGAGAGAACACAAGGGCATCCAGAGAGAGGAGAATACAGAAGGGCATCCAGAGAGAGAAGATTACAGAAGGGTATCAAGAGAGAGGAAAGGACAAAAGGGCATCCAGAGAGAGGAGAGATCAGAAGGTCATCCAGAGAAAGGAGAAGACAGAAGGGAATCTAGAGAGAGGAGAGGACAAAAGGACATCCTGGGAGAAGAGAGAACAGAAGGGCATCCAGAGAGATGATAGAACAGGAGAGATTTCAGAAAGAGGAGAGAACAAAAGCCCATCCAGAGAGTGCAGAAGACTGAAGGACATCCTGAGAGAGAAGTGGACTGAACGGCATCTGGAGAAGGCGAAGACAGAAGGGCATCCAGAGAGAGGAGAGGACAGAATTGCATCCAGTGAGAGGAGAGAAGAGAAGGGCATCTAGAGAGAGGTGAAGACAGAAGGGCATCCAGAGAGAGAAGAGGACACAAGGGCATCCAGAGAGAGGATAATATAGAATGGCATCCAGAGAGAGGAGAGAATACAAGTGTATCAAGAGAGAGGAGAGGACAAAAGGGCATCCAGAGAGAGGAGAGAACATAAGGGCATACAGAGAAAGGAGAAGACAGAAGGGCATACAGAGAGAGGAGAGGACAAATTGACATCCTGAGAGAAGAGAGAACAGAAGGGCATCCAGAGAGATGATAGAACAGGAGAGAATACAGAAAGAGGAGAGAACAGAAGCCCATCCAGAGAGAGTAGAAGACTGAAGGACATCCTGAGAGAGAAGAGGACTGAAGGGCATCTGGAGAGAGGAGAAGACAGAAGGGCATCCAGAGAGAGGAGAAGACAGATTTGCATTCAATGAGAGGAGAGAACAGAAGGGCATTTAGAGAGAGTAGAAGACAGAAGGGTATCCAGAGTGAGGAGAAAATTGTCAGGCACCCAGAGAAAGGAGAAGACAGAAGGGCATCTAGAGAGAAGAGAACAATAGAGAATCCAGAAAGAGCAGAGGACATTAAGGCATCCAGAGAGAGGAGAGAATAGAAGGGCATCCAGCGAGAGGAGAAGGCAGAAGTGCATCCAGGGAGAGGAGAGGACATAAAGCCATCCCGAGAGAGGAGAAAACAGAAGGGCATCCAGAGAGATCATAGAAAAGGAGAGAATAATGAAAGGAGAGAACAGAAGCCTATCCAGAGAGATCAGAAAACTGAAGGACATCCTGTGAGAGAAGTGGACTGAGCAGCCTCTTTAGAGAGTAGAAGACAGAAGGGCATCTAGAGAGAGGAGAGGACAGAATTGCATCCTGTGAGAGGAGAGAACAGAAGGGCATCTAGAGAGAGGAGAAGACAGAAGGGCATTCAGAGAGAGAAGAGGACATAAGGGCATCTAGAGAGCAGCAAATACAGAAAGGCATCCAGAGAGAGGAGAGAACAGAAGGATATCAAGAGAGAAGAGAGGACAAAATGGCATCCAGAGAGAGGAGAGAAGAGAAGAGCATCCAGAGAGAGGGGAGGACAGAAGGGCATCCAGAGAGAAGAGAGAACAGAAGTGAACCCAGGGAGAGGAGAAAACAGAGGGGATTCAGATAGAGGAAAGAGCAGAAGGGCATCCAGAAAGAGCAGAAGACAGAAGGGAATCCAAAGTGAGGAGAGAACAGAAGGGCATCCAGAGAGAGGAGAAGACAGAAGGGCATTCATGATGAGGAGAGGACAGAAGGGTATCCCTAGAGAGGAGACAACAGAAGGGCATCCAGAGAGATGAGAGAACAGATGAGAATCCAGAAAGAGGAGAGAACACAAGGGCATCTAGAGAAAGCAGAAGACTGAAGGACATACATAGAGAGAATAGGACAGAAGGGTATCCAGAGTGAGGATAGAATTGAAGGTCATCCAGAGAGGGGAGAAGACAGAAGGGCAACTAGAGAGAGGAGAAGTCAGAAGGGTATCCAGAGTGAGGAGAAAATTGTCAGGCTTCCAGAGAAAGGAGAAGACAGAAGGGCATCAAGAGAGAAGAGAACAGTAGAGAATCCAGAAAGAGCAGAGGACAGAAGGGCATCCAGAGAGAGGAGAGTTCAGAAGGTCATCTGGAGAAAGGAGAAGACAGAAGGTCCTCCAGAGAGAGGAGAGGACAAAAGGACATTCCAAGAGAAGAGAGAACAGAAGGGCATCCAGAGAGATGATAGAACAGGACAGAATACAGAAAGAGGAGAGAACAGAAGCCCATCCAGAGAGAGCAGAAGACTGAAGGACATCCTGAGAGAGAAGAGGACTGATGGGGATCCGGAGAGGAGAAGACGAAAGGGCATCCAGAGAGAGGAGAGGACAGAATTGCATCCATTGAGAGGAGAGAACAGAAGGGCATCTAGAGAGAGGAGAAGTCAGAAGGGTATCAAGAGTGAGGAGAAAATTGTCAGGCATCCAGAGAAAGGAGAAGACAGAAGGGCATCTAGAGAGAAGAGAACAGGAGAGAATCCAGAAAGAGAATGGAGGACAGAAGGGCATCGAGAGAGAGGAGAGAAGAGAAGGGCTTCCAGAGAGAGGAGGAGACAAAAAGTGAATCCAGAGTGAGGAGAAAACAGAAGGGCATTCAGAGAGAGGGGAGGATGGAAGGTCATCCAGAGTTAAGAGAGTGCAGAAGGGCATCCAGAGAGAGGAGAGGACAGAAGGGATCCAGAGAGAGAAGAGAACAGAAAGCCATCCAGAGGGAAGAGAAGACAGAATGGCATCTAGAGAGAGGAGAGAACAGAAGGGTATCCAGAGTGAGGAGAGGAAGAAAGGCATCCGGAAAGAGGAGAGACTTGAAGGGCATTCAGAGGGAGGAGAAGACAGAAGGGAATCCAGAGAATGAGAACAGAAGGGCATCCAGAGTTAGGAAAGTGCAGAAGGGCATCCAGAGTAAGGAGAGGACAGAAGGGATCCAGAGAGAGGAGAGAACAGAAAGCCATCCAGAGGGAGGAGAAGACAGAATGGCATCTAGAGAGAGGAGAGAACAGAAGGGAATCCAGAGTGAGGAGAGGAAGAAGGGCATCCAGAAAGAGGAGAGACTTGAAAGGCATTCAGAGGGAGGAGAAGACAGAAGGGAATCCAGAGAGAGGAGAGAACAGAAGGGCAATCGGATATAGTAGAAGACAGAAGGTCATCCAGAGAGAGGAGAGGACAGAAGAACATCCGGAGAGAGAAGAGAACAGAAGGCATCCAGAGGGCAGGGAGACCAGAAGGGCATTCAGAGAGAGGAGAGGACTGAAGGGAATCCAGAGAGAAAAGAGGACAGAAACGCAACCAGAGAAAGCAGAAGACAGAAAGGGCTACCAGAGAAAACAGAGGGGAATCCAGAGAGAGGAAAGAACAGAAGAGAATCCAGAAAGAGGAGAGAACAGAAGGGGAACCAGAGAGAGCAGAAGACTGACGACATACAGAGAGTGAAGCAGACAGAAAGTCATACAGTGAGAGGAGAGAACAGAAGGACATCCAGTGAGAAAAGAGAACAGAAGGGCATCCAGAGACAGGAGAGGACGAAAGGGTATCCAGAGTGAAGAGAGAAATTAAGGTCATCCAGAGAGAGGAGAAGACAAAAGGGCATCCGGAGAGGAGAGAGCACAGAAGGTCATTCAGTGAGAGAGGTGAACACAAAATCATCCAGAGAGAGGATAGAAGAGAAGGGCATCCAGAGAGAGGAGAATACAAAAAGGGAATACAGAGAGAGGAGAGTGCAGAAGGGCACCCAGAGAGAGGAAAGGACAAGAGGGCATCTGGATAGGAAAAAGGACAGAAGGGCATCCAGAAAGAGGAGAGGACAAAATTGCATCCAGTGAGAGGAGAGAACAGAAGGGCATCTAGAGAGAGGAGAAGACAAAAGGTTATCCACAGTGAGGAGAAAATTGTCGGGCAATCGGAGAGAGGAGGGGACAGAAGGGCATCTGGAGAGGGGAGAGAACAGAAGGGCATCCATTTATTGAACTGAATAGAAGGGCATCCAGAGAGGAGAAGACAGAAAGGCATCTAGAGAGAGAGAGCAGAGAACACAGGGGTATTCAGAAAGAGAAGACAGAAGGGCATCAGTAGAGAGGAGAGAACAGAAGGGCATCGGGAGGAAGGAGGAGACAGAAGGGCATCCAGAGAGAGGAGAGGACTGAAGGGAATCGAGAGAGAGAAGAGGATAGAAGGGCATCTGGAGAGACGAGAGAACAGTGGACATTGAGAGATTAGAGGACAGAAGGGCATCTAGAGAGAGGAGAGAACAGAAGTTTATCCAGAATGAGGAGAAGACAAAGAGGTAATCCAGAGAGAGGAGGGAAGTGAAAGGCATCCAGAGACAAGAGAAGACAGAAGGGCTTTCAGAGAGAGGAGAGAGCAAAATGGCATCCAAAAGAGGAGAGGACAGGAGGGCATCTAGAGAGAGGAGAGAACAGAAAGCCATCCAGAGTGAGGAGAAGGCAGAAGGGCATCCTGATAGAGGATAGAACAGAAGTGCATCAAGAAAGAGGAGAGGACAGAAGGGCATCCAGAGAGAGGAGAGAACAGAAGGGCATCAAGAGACAGGAGAAGACAGAAAGGCATCCAGAGGGAGGAGAGGAAAGATAAGTATCCAGAGAGAGGAGAGAGCAGAAGGGCATCCAGAGATAGAAGAAAGAAGGTCATCCGGAGAGAGGGGAGAACAGAAGGGCATCCAGAATAATGAGAGAACAGGAGGGCAGCCAGAGAGAGAAGAAGACAGAAGGGTATCCAGGGTGAGGAGAGAATTGAAGGGCATCCAGAAAAGGAGAACACAGAATGGCTTCTAGAGAGAGGAGAGAACAGAAGGGATTCCAGAAAGAGGAGAAGAGAGAAGGCCTCCAGATGGAGAAAATGACAGACCTGCATCCAGAGAGAGGAGAGGACAAAAGGGCATTGGAAAGAGTAGAGAACAGAAGTGCAGCCATAGAGAAGAGAGGACAGAAGGGCATATGGATAGAGGAGAGAACAGAAGGACATCTAAAGAGAGGAGAGAAGAGAAGGTATCCAGGAGAGGGGTGGACAGAAGGGCATCCAGAGAGAAGAGAGAACAGAAGAGAATCCAGAGAGAGGAGAAGACAGAAGGGCATTCAGAGAGAGGAAAGAGCAGAAGGGCATCCAGAGAGAGGAGAAGACAGAAGGGAATCTAAAGAGAGGAGAGAACAGAAGGCCATCCAGAGAGAGTCGAAGACAGAGGAGCATACAGAGAGAAGAGGACAGTTGGGCATCCAGATAGAGAAGAGAGCAGGAGGGCATCTAGAGAGAGGAGAGAACAGAAAGCCATCCAGAGTGAGGAGATGGCAGAAGGGCATCCGGATACAGGAGAGAACAAAAGGGCATCAAGAAAGAGGAGAGGACAGAAAGGCATCCAGAGAGAGGAGAGAACAGAAGGGCATCAAGAGACAGGAGAAGACAGAAAGGCATCCACAGGGAGGAGAAGAAAGATGGGCATCCAGAGAGAGGAGAGAGCAGAAGGGCATCCAGAGATAGGTGTAGACAGGTCATCTGGAGAGAGAGGAGAACAGAAGGGCATCCAGAATAATGAGAGAACAATAGGGCAGCCAGAGAGAGGAGATGACAGAAGGGTATCCAGGGTCAGGAGAATTGAAGGGCGTCCAGAGAAAGGAGAAGACAGAATGGCTTCTAGAGAGAGGAGAGAACAGAAGGGATTCCAGAAAGAGGAGAAGAGAGAAGGCCTCCAGATGGAGAAGATGACAGACCTGCATCAGGAGAAAGGAGAAGACAGAAGGCCATCCAGAGAGAGGAGAGGACTGAAATGAGTTGAAATTGAGGAGAGGTCCTTCCGGTCTGGGCCAGAGCACTGAGCAGATCTTGTGTGGCAGCTGTGCCCCCAACCTCCAAGAACCCAGAGGAAACAGGGATCCCAGGGTCTTTAACTCAGGCAGTATCTTAGGTAAGCAGACAGCAGGGCCCGCTTTAAACAGGGAGTAACTGGGAACCAAAAAAAACACAGGAAGTCACTCCTGGCCCGAAACATTGGTTCCGTCCGGTCTGGGCCAGAGCACTGAGCAGATCTTGGGTGGCATCTCTGTCCTCAACCTCCAAGAACCCAAAGGAAGCAGGGATCTCAGGTGCTGTAACTTGGACAGTGTCTTAGAGGGCATCCAGAGAGAGGAGAGAACAGAAGGTTATCAAGACAGAGGAAAGGACAGAAGGGCATCCAGGGAGAGAAGTGAACAGAAGGGCATCCAGAGAGAGGAGACAACAGAAGGGCATCTAGTGAGAGCAGAGAACACAATGGCATTCAGAAAGAGGAGAAGACAGACGGGCATCGGGAGAAAGGAGAAAACAGAAGGCCATCCAGAGAGACTAGAGGACTGAAAGGAATCAAGAGAGAGAAGCGGACATAAGGGCATCTTGAGAGACGAGAGAACAGAGGGCATCTAGAGAGAATAGAAGACAGAAGTGCATCTAGAGAGTGGAGAGTACAGAAAGGAATCCAGAGAGAGGAGAATACAAAAAGGGAATTCAGAGTGAGGAGAATACAAAAAGGGAATTCAGAGTGAGGAGAGAGCAAAAGGGCATTCAGAGAAAGGAAAGAATAGCAGGGCATCCCGAATGAGGAGAGAACAGAACGGTATCCAGAGAGAGGAGAAGACAAAAGGGAATTCAGAGAGAGGAGAGAAGAGAAGGTCATCCAGAGAGGAAAGATCAAAAGGGCCTCCAGAGAGAGAGGAGAAGACAGAAGGGCATCTAGAGAGAAGAGAACTGTAGAGAATCCAGAAAAAGCAGAGGACAGAAGGGCATCCAGAGAGAGGAGAGAATAGAAGAGCATCAAGGGAGAGGAGAAGGTAGAAGGGCATCCACAGAGAGGAGAAGACAGAAGGGCATCCCGAGAGAGTTGAGAACAGAAAGGCATCCAGAGAGATGAGAGACCTGAAGAGAATCCAGAAAAAGGAGAGAAAAGAAGAGCATTCAGAGAGAGCAGAAGACTGAAGGACATCCAGACAACAAAGAGGACAGAAGGGCATCCAGAGAGAGGAGAAGAAAGAAGGGTATCCAGTGTGAGGAGAGAATTGAAGGATATCCAGAGAGAGGAGAAGACAGAAGGGCTTCTAGAGAGAGGAGAGAACAGAAGGGCATCCTGTTGGGAGCCTCGTGACAGCATTCATCAGTCCAAGATGGTGCGGGCATCCTGTCCTCTCAGTAGTGAACAACTGACTGCACAGGTACAAAAGGCAAAATGCGCGCCAAAGTCACTGCCCACCCCGGGGCGTACTATGCATAATGAGTGAACAGCCAATTAGAAGTGAACATGTCACTCTAGGGTGTATTTAAGCAGTGCCTTTTCTGGGCTTTCCATCTTTCCTCTTCTGCTGATACAAGAATAAAGCCTCGCTGTAGTAACCACCTGAACACTGCCTCACGTGTCTCTTTCGTGGGCCAAGGGATCACGGAGGGGCTCGGAACATCTGGTGCCGAAAACCCGGGATCTTCAAGGTGCCAGGTAGTGACCCCCCCAAGTTTTGGGGCGTGTTAAAAGACTACAGGATCGAGGTACATCTCTAAGAGGTATGATTGGGGTGGAAGCCTTCGTTGCGAGCGAATATTCACCCATTGCCGCCGCTACAGTAGTTGGCCTCTTGCTTGTGTTGTTTTCGCTTTTAGCTTATTTGTGTTGTGAGGATCCAGCCCACAGCACAGCTATTAGGGCATGTCAAGAGGTTTCAAGAGAGGTCTGCTCTAGGATATCAGAAACAGGGTGTGTTAGCGGCATCAGGCCAAAGAGCCTGGAGATCATGCCAAAGAGCCTGGGGATCAGGCCAAAGAGCCTGGAGAAACAGATAAGTCCAAAGAGCCTGGAGAAAGAAAGGAGTACTCAAAAGAAACAAGGGCTACTGCAGAGCCTGTTAAGGTTAAGGACCCTCCACCGGCTGGTGGATAGAGAGTGGAGGACAAAAGGACCCTCCTTTATGGCAGAATCTTTGGGGAACCAGAGCAAACAATGCCAGGGATAGAACAGATGATCTTTGAAAATGCCACAGCTGAATGCTGTGCAGCCATTGTCCCTCGTAGGAACAAGAGGCTACAAGACTGGCCTGTTGCAGCCCGGGGAAGGGAGAAGTTTGTGCTTATTCCACAGGTGAAGACAATCCAATTTGGGTCCCTATGTAGCTGGTGCAGATTGTGAAGAATGAAGCTAGATTGCAAGATTACGGCTCTGATTCTCCTGATATTGATGTTCGATTTGGGGATATGTATGTATACCACTATGGGCAATAGTTAGATCTTGGCCTGTTCCCATGCCAGTACATTCAAATTCGGCAGGGCTGCCATTGTTTACAGCTATTGAGTGTTACTTGGTTGCCCGTCCTCAGGTGCACTGGCCACAGCCTGAGTTATATAATGCTACAAGTTTTCCATTAAATTTTACACTTTGTTTTGTGGCAGCAAAACTTTATAGCATAAAGGTAATCTACTTGGTGTTGATTTTAGAGAAAATTGATTGCTTACATCGTTAAAGATTGGTTTTGTTTCTCAAAAATATGGTTATACTCTAATATTACAAAAGAGGCTTAAAAACATAGTTAAATTGCCAATATTCCATTGGCTACAGTTGGTAGTTCAACCGAGAGTTTGAAAATTTTTGATTTGCCTATGTTTATAGAGAAAAGATACAACACGTGTCTTTTAAAGTTTACAGTTTAAATTTAAGGTTTAAAGTTAAAGTCAAAATCACACAGTTCAGCCTAGCCAAGCATCAGAGAACAGGCCAGAGGGAGGTTAAGTGCATTTACATTTGAATTAAGACAATGCAGACTGAGCTGCAGAAGCTCAGGTGCTAAAAGCTCCTTTTGTTCTGGGTCTTCACCACCTGGTCCTAGAAATGTGCTTACAGGGGGGGGGGGATTTGTCTTTTGTCTTCATTGTTTCTTGTGAGAAGAGGGATAAATCTAAGACCCAAAGACTTTACAACAGTCTGTGGCCTGAGAGTTATAATTATGCTGCAGAAATTAAAATTATGCCTACTTCCCTCCATGAGTATAACTGTACCTGCTGATAAAATATCATTCAAATTGTTTTAATTCCTTTATATTCAAAGTTGTTAAAAATGAGATACTTTGGATTCCTCTAATATATGTAACAATTATTAGAGAATAAGGTTGGCTTTTATTCCATATATTCATTGGACTAAAAAAGACTGGTTATTAAATTAATCCAAAATAAAGTTCAAATTTAAGATTTATACAGCGTAACTTGCCTACTCCAGCTGCCATTTCAGTAAATGCTTATAGAATTATTATAGATATAAAAGATGTTTTTATGCCATCCCTTTACATTTCTGGTAAAGGTGAGAGGTTATAGGCAGTAAATTTATTCATAATTTTTAAGAGCCCATGAAGCGATATTTGCTAGAAATAATTGCTTCAGAAAATGGTTAATTGTTTTACATTTTATATATATATATATAAATACTGTTGTTGCTTTAATACAAAAAATTAAGAGGTTAAATCTTCTAGTGTATATTATTCATTGTGTGATACTTTATTAGTGGATTTCTTTAAAGAAGTTTTTTCTGCAAGCCTTTGCTCCAATATAATGAGCTTTAAAAAAATTTTTAGAGTACTTGTTGCTCCAAAAAGATTCAAAGACAGTGTCTTTCAATATTTGAGACCTTAGTTATATCCTAATCAGATTGTGACACAGAAAATTCTAATAAAAATAGATAGTTGGGGCTAGAGAGATGGCTCAGCTGTTTAAGGCTAGACTTTTAAAATATAAAAGCTGAACTCCCAGCAACCACATGGTGGCTCACAACCATTTGTGGTGGAAATCTAACGCCATCTTCTGGCTTGTGAGTGTACATGCAAAAAGAAAATGGTTTACTTTTAATCTTGATTTGCTCTTAGTGAGTTTTAAAAGTTGTTTAGAGATATTAATTCGCTAAAACTTCATCTTAAGCTTACCATAGGAGGATTTAAACCTCTGTTTGATATTTTCAAAGGGATGCAAGTCCTAATTCCCCTTGACAATTAACTATAAAGGAGAGATATATTTGCTGAAAATAAAGTAAGCTGTTAGTTATCAACAAATAAATTATATAGACTATGATAAATTGTTGGCTGTTTGTGTTGTTACTACTCATATGTCCACAGCAGCCCTTTGATAAAAGAAACCATTAATATGGATTTGTCTTTCTTCATTTACAAATAAAGTTTATATGATAAAATCCTAAAAACGTTTTGGATAAAAGATTTATTCTTTTATTCCAAATAGCAATTAAATTGGTTATTAAATTATTAAATTTGGCCTATTACATGACAAACAATTTAGACAAATTTGATAATCACATGTTACAGTTTTTCTCTATACATGCTTTTATATTTCCTAAAATTTACTATGCATACAGACCATAGAAAAGATGTTTGCTATATTCACTATATTTACAGATGCCTCATCTATTGAGAAGACAGTATATGTAATTAAATCATATGTGTATTTTCTTGAGTTTACCCTGCTTCAACACAATTAAATTATGTGTTGTAGCCACTGTTTAGAATGTTTAAAAAGGTGTATCTGCCTTTGCCTTGTTAAATGGTATATTTCATGAAGTACAAAATGTTTCAGCTACACGATCTAATATCTCTAGCCATTTGAATAATATTAAAATTAATAAGGTGTTTAGGAATGCATCTGCACAACCGGTGTCGCTGTGTGTGGACCCCCCATTTTTCTGTATGTTATCCAACTTTCAGAATAATTCTGATATCTTGGATTGTTAGAATGTTACATGCCTTTTGGCACAATGCTGGAATGGATCACTAGACCAAGCCTTGGTTGTGCACGTGCCTACCTTTGTGCCCATCCCAGTAGAAGATGATCCTGAAACTTTCCCTACTACATCATTATTGAGACATAAGGGAGACTTTGGAATTACTGCAGCCATTGTCACTACTATTACCATCTCTGCAGCTACAGCTGTGACAGCCGGCACAGGCATGATTAATAAAGTTACAGCAGCTACTGTTGTTAATCAAATTATAGAAAAGACCTCTGAGGCTTTGACCATTCTACAGAAAGTGGATGCATATCAGGCACCCTGTTGGTCAATCAGAGAGTTGATTTTCTCCAAGCCCATGTGGAGCAGCTCACGGATGTGGTTCAAATGAGCTGCGTGTCAGCAACCCCACATCTAGGTATTACACCTCTGAGATTTGTGAATGATACATTTATTCAAAGCCATAATCTTTCTGCTTATTTAAAAGGGAATTGGACTGGAGAGTTGGACCAGGTGCAACAGCAATTGCAGATCCGGATCTTGAGCCTTGATGGAGCGCGGATGGACCCTGTTACCCCTGGCGATTTTACTTCTTGGCCTACCTCTGCCTTTTCTTTCTTTCTTTCTTTCTTTCTTTCTTTCTTTCTTTCTTTCTTTCTTTCTTAAAGGGTGGGGATAGGCCTGTTTGGTGCAGCTCTATGTTGTGGATTAGTGTTCATGATGGTTGGTCTGTAAGCTCAGAGCCCAACAAAAACATGACAAGGCCGCTATCGCCCAAGCACTCGTAGCCTTGAGCAAGCATCTCCCCCTGAAATTTGGCTATCTAGGCTAAGAAAGTAGCCAATGACTGAGACCCTCAGTCAGTGCACCCCAAGGGTTCAGCCCATTGCACTGGGTCGATGAGAGGTCTAAGTCTAGCCAGCCCTTAACTGTGGTACCTGAATATCTAGAGGTGTTTGAGAGTGGGTACCCGACAGGGAATGTTCCATGAGTGTGGATGGATTTCCCGAAAGTATGCCTGATTGCACAAAGGTTTGATGCCAAGAAACCTCCCCTGGTGGCACCCCAGGGTGGAGCCCCCCTTTCCCCATCAAAAGGCATCGAGATGTGTATGGGATGTAAACCCATTACAATATCTCATTTTGCACAGGGGATCAGGCCTCTGCTTTCCCTCACTGAGTTGGTGCCATGCTTGATAGGCAAAAGGCTGTTCCATATTAATAATTTAAACAGGGGGAGATGTAGGAAGCCATGGTTAGCAGTGATACATTCCACCATTCCAAAATGGCGTGGGCATCCTGTCCTCCCACTAGTAAACAACTGACTGCGCAGGTGCAAAAGTCAAAAAGCACACCAAAGTCACTGCCCAACCCAGGGCGTATTATGGGTAATGAGTGAACAGCCAATCAGAAGTGAACGTGTCACTCTAGGGTGTATTTAAGCAGTGCCTTTTCTGGTCTCTCCATCTTTCTGCTTCTGCTTATACAAGAAGTAAAGCCTCGTTGTAGTAACCACCCGAACACTGCCTCACTTGTCCTTTTTTGCGAATGAAGGGGACGCAGAGGGGCTCAGAACAGGCATCCAGAGAGAATAGAGGACAGAAAAGCATCTAGAGAGAGGAGAGAAGCGAAGGGCATCCAGAGAGAAGAGAAGACAAAAACGGAATCCAGAGAGAGGAGAGAACAGAAGGGCATCCAGAGATAGGAGAGGACAGAAGGGCATCCAGTGAGAGAAGAGTGAAGAAGGGCATCCAGAGATAGCAGAGGACAGAAGGGATCCAGAGAGAGGAGAGAACAGAAAGCCATCCAGAGAGAGGAGAAGACAGAAGGGCATCCATGGAGAGGAGAGTTCAGAAGGGCATCCAGAGTGAGGACAGAACAGAAAGCCATCCAGAGAGAGGAGAAAACAGAAACACATCCACAGAGAGAAGAGAACAGAAGGGTATCCAGAGAGCAGAGAAGACAGAAGGTCATCCAAAGAGAGTAGAGAATAGAATGGTATCCAGAGAGCGGAGAAGACAGAAGAACATACAAAGAAAGGAGAGAACATAAGGGCATCCAGAGAGAATAGAGGACAGAAGGGAGTGAAGAGAGAGCAGAGAAAAGAAGGGTATACAGAAAGAGGAGAAGACAGAAAGGCATCCAGAGAAAGGTGAGGACACAAGGGAATCCAGAGAGAGGAGAGTGAAGAAGGGCATCCAGAGAGAGGAGAAAACAGAAGGGCTTCCAGAGAGAGGAGAGCACAGAAGTGCATCTGGAAAGAGGAGAAGAGAGGAGGTATCCAGATGGAGAAGAGTACAGACGGGCATCCTGAGAGAGGTGAGGACAGAAGTGCATCCAGGGAGAGGAGAGTGAAGAAGGGCATCCAGAGAGAGAAGAGGACAGAAGTTATACAGAGAGGAGAGAATCGAAAGCCATCCAGAGAGAAAGAGAAGACAGAAGGGCATCCATGGAGAGAAGAGGTCAGAAGGGCATCCCGAGAGAGGAGAGAACAGCGAGGCATCAAGAGATATTAGAGGACAGAGGGCATCCAGAGAGAGGACAGTCCAGAAGGGCATCCAGAGAGAGGAGAGTGAAGAAGGGATCCAGAAAGAGGAGAGAACAGAAAGCTATCAAAAGATAGGAGAAGACAGAAGGGCATCCATGGAGAGAAGAGTTCAGAAGGGCATTAAGAGAGAGGAGAGAAAAGAAGGGCATTCATTAGAGAAGAGAACAGAAGGGCATCCAGAGAGAGGAGAGGAAAGAAGGGCATCGGGAGATAGAAGAAGACAGAAGGGCATCCAGAGAGAGAAGAAGAGAGAAGAGCATCCAGACGGAGGAGAGCGAAGAAGGGCATCCAGTGAGAGGAGAGGACAAAAGGGATCCAGAGAGAAGAGAGAACAGGAGAGAATCCAGAAAGAGGAGAGAATAGAAGCCCATCCAGAGAGAGCAGACAATAGAAGGACACCCAGAGAGAGAAGAGGACAGAATGGCATCCAAAGAGAGGAGAGGACAGAAGGGCATCCAGTGAGATGAGAGAACAGAAGGGCATCTAGAGAGAGGAGAAGACAGAAGGGTATCCAGAGTGAGGAGAAAATTTTCTGGCATACAGAGAGAGGAGAAAAACAGAAGGGCATCGGGAGGGACGAGAGAAAAGAAGGACATAGAAAGAAAAGAGAAGACAGAAGGGCATCTAGAGAGAGGAGAGAAGAGAAGGGCATCCAGAGAGAGGAGTAAGACAAAAAGGGAATCCAGAGAGAGGAGAGAACAGAAGGGCAAACAGAGAGAGGAGAGTGAAGAAGCGCATCCAGAGAGAGGAGAGGACAGAAAATTATCCAGAGAGAGGTGAGGACACAAGGGAATCCAGAGAGAGTAGAGTGAAGAAGGGCATTCAGAGGGAGGAGTAAACAGAAGGTCGTACAGGGAGAGGAGAGAACAGAAGGGCATCCATAAATAGGAGAAGAGAGAAGGCATCCAGATGGAGAAGAGGACCGATGCGCATCCTGAGAGAGTAGAGGACAGTAGAGCACTCAGGGTGAGAAGAGAACAGAAGGACAGCCAGATAGAGGAAAAGACAGAAGGGCATCCAGAGAGAGGAGAGGACAGAAGTTCATGTAGAGAGAAGAGAACAAAACTGCATCTAGAAAGAGGAGAGAAGAGAAGGTCATCCATAGAAAGAAGATGACAGAAGGGCATGCAGAGAGAGGAGAAGACACAAGGGGATGCAGAGAGAGGAGAGGACAGAAGGGCATCAAGAGAGAGGAGAGTATGGAAGGGCATCCAGAGGGAGGAGAAAACAGAAGGGCATCCAGAGGGAGGAGAATACAGAAGGGCACCCAGAGAGATGAGAGGACAGAAGGGCATCCAGAGAGAAGGGATTCCAGAGAGAGGAGAGCACAGAAGTGCATCTGGAAAGAGAGGAAGAGAGATGACATCCAGATGGTGAAGAGGACAGACAGGCATCCTGAGAGAGGAAAGGACAAAAGTGCATCAAGCAGAGAAAAGAATATAAGGGCATCCAGAGGAAAGAGAGGACAGAAGAGCATCTAGAGAGAGAAGAGAAAGAAAGGGCATCCAGAAAGAGGAGAAAACTGAAGGGCATCGGGATATAGGAGAAGACAGAAGGGCATTCAGAGAGAGGAGACGACAGAAGGGCATCCAGACTGAGGAGAGAGAAGAAGGGCATGCAGAGAGAGGAGAGGACAGAAGGGATCCAGAGAGAGGAGAGAACAGAAGTCCTTCCAGCGAGAGGAGAAGACAGAAGGGCATCTAGAGAGTGGAGAGAACAGAAGGGCATCTAGAGAGAAGAGAGATCAGAAGGCCATCCAAGGAGAGGAGAGTTCAGAAGGGCATCTAGAAAGAGGAGAAAACAAAACTGCCTCCACAGATAGGAGAGAACTGAAGGGAATCCAGAGAGCAGAGAAGACAGAAGGGCATCCAGAAAAAGGAGAGAACATAAGAGCATCCAAAGAGAGGAGAAGAAAGAAGGACATGCAGAAAGAAGAGAGGACAGAAGGGCATCAAGGGAGAAGAGTGTACAGAATGGCATTCAGAGGGAGGAGAGAACAAAAGGCATCCAGAGGGATGAGAATACAGAAGGGCACACAGAGAGAGGAGAGGACACAAGGGCATCCAGAGAGAGGAAAAGAACAGAACGGCATCCAGAGAGAATAGAAATAAGAAGGGCTTTCAGAGAGAGGAGAGGACAGAAGAGCATCTGGAAAGAGAAGAAGAGAGAAGGCATCCAGATGGAGAAGAGGACAGATGGGAATCCTGAGAAAACAGAGGACAGAAGGGCATGCAGGACAGAAGAGAACAGAACGGCATCCAGAGAGAGTAGAGGACAGAAGGGCATCTAGAGAGAGCAGAGAACAGAAGGGCATCGAGTGAGAGGAGAGAAAAGAAGGGTATCCAGAGAAGAAGACAGAGCGAATCCAGAGAGAGGAGAGAAGAGAAGGGCATTCAGAGACAGGAGAGAACAGAAGGGCATAGGGAGAGAGGAGAGAACAGAAGGGCATTCAGAGAGAGGAGAGAGCAGAAGGGCATCCAGAGAGAGGAGAAGACAGATGGGCATCCAGAGAGAAGAAAGGACAGAAGGGCATCCAGAGAGAGGAGAGAACAGAAGGGGATCCAGAGATAGGAGAAAACAGAAGGGCGTCCAGAGAGAGGAGAGAACAGCAGGGCATCCTTAAATAGGAGAAGAGAGGAGGCATCCAGATGTAGAAGAGGACCGACGGGCATCCTGAGAGAGGAGAGGACAGAAGGGCATTCAGGGAGAGAAGAGAACAGAAGGGCATCACAGAGAGAGGAGAGGACAGAAGGGTATCTCAGGAGAGAAGAGAACAGAAGGGCATCTAGAGAGAAGTAGAAGACAGAAGGGCATCAGGAGATAGGAGAAGACAGAAGGGCATCCAGAGAAAGGAGGAGACAGAATTTCCTCCAGAGAAAGACAGAGCAGAAGGGCATGGAGAGAGGAGAGGAAAGAAGGTCATCCACATAAAATAGTACTGAAGGCCATACAGAGAGAGGAGAAGTCAGAATGGCATCTAGATAGAGCAGAGAACAGAAGGGCAACCAGAAAGAGGAGAGAACAAAAGGGCATCCAGAGAAGGAGAAGACAGAGCGAATCCAGAGAGAGGAGAGAACAGAAGGGCATTCGGAGAGATGATAGAGCAGAAGGGCATCAGGAGAGAGGAGATGACAGAAGGTCATCCAGAGAGAGGAGAGAACAGAAAGGCATCCAGAGAGAGGAGAAAACCGAAGGGCATCCAGAAAGAAGAGAGGGTAAAACGGCATCTACAGAGAGAAGAATACAGAAGGGAATCCAGAGAGAGGAGAGAACAGAAGGGTATCCAGAGAGAGGAGAGAGCAGAAGGGCATTCAGAGAGAGAAGAAAGAAGGACGTCCGGAGAGAGGAGAGAACAAAAGGGCATCCAGAAAGAGGAGAGAACAGAAGGGCATCAAGAGAGAGGAGAAGACATAAGGGCATCCAGAGATAGGAGAGTACAGAAGGGCATCCAGTGAGTGGAGAGTGAAGAAGGGCATCCAGAGAGAGGAGAGGAAAGAACGGCATCCACATAAAATATTACAGAAGGCCATACAGAGAGAGGAGGATACAGAAGGGCATCTAGATAGAGGAGACAACAGAAGGGCATCCAGAAAGAGGAGAGAACAGAAGGGCATTCAGAGAAGGAGAAGACAGAGCGAATCCAGAGCGAGGAGAGGATAAAACGGCATCCAGAGAGAGGAGAAGACAGAAGGGAATCCAGAGAGAGGCGAGAACAGAAAGGCATCCAGAGAGAGGAGAGAGCACAAGGGCATCCAGAGAGAGGATAAGACAGAAGGGCATCCAGAGAGAGGAGAAAACAGAATCGCATCCAGAAAGAGGAGAAGACAGAAGGGAAGGCGGTGAGAGGAGAGAACAGAAGGGCATAGCAAGAGAGAAGACAGAAGGGTATCCAGAGAGAGGATAGGACAGAAGGGCATCCAGAGGGAGGAGAAGATAGAAGGGCATCCAGAGAGAAGAGAGGGAAGAAGGGCATCCCGAGAGTGGAGAGCACAAAAGGCATACAGAGAGAGGAGAAGACAGAATTGCATCCAGAGAGAGGAGAGGACAGAAGGGCATACAGAGATATGTGAAGACAGAAGGGCATTTGAAGAGAGGAGAGACAGAAGGGCATCCAGAGAGATGAAAAGCCAGAAGGACATTCAGTGAGAGGAGAGAACAGAAGGGCATCCAGAAAGAGGAGAGAAGAGAAAGGCATCAAGAGAGAGGAGAAGACAAAAGGGAATCCAGAGAGAGGAGAGAACAGAAGGGCATCCAGAGAGATGAGAGAGCAGAAGGGCATGTAGAGATAGCAGAGAACAGAAGGGTATCCAGAAATAGGAGAAAACAGAAGGGCATCGGGAGACAGGAGAAGACAGAAGGCTTCCAGAGAGAGGAGAGGACAGAATGGCCTCCAGATAGAAGAGAGAAAAGAAGGGCAACCAGAGAGAGTAGAGGTCAGAAGGGCATCCACAGAAAAGTGTAAAGTAGACCATACAGAGAGAAGAGAAGACAGAAGGGCATCTAGATAGAGGAGAGAACAGAAGGTCATCGAGAGAGAGAGGAGAGAAAAGAAGGGCATCCAGAGAAGGAGAAGACAGAGCGAATCCAGAGAGAGGAGAGAACAGAAGGGCATTCAAGACCAGAGAGAACAGAAGGGGATCGGGAGAGAGGAGAAGACATAAGGTCATGCAGAGAGAGGAGAGAACAGAAGTGCATCGAGAGAGAGGAGAAGACAGAAGGGCATCCAGAGAAAGGAGAGGATAGAATGGCATCCAGAGAGAGGAGAAGACAGAACGGAATACAGAGAGAGGACAGAACAGAAGGGCATCCATAGACAGGAGAGAGCAGATGGGCATCCCGAGAAAGGAGAAGACAGAAGGGTATCTGAAGAGAGGAGAGAACATAAGGGTATCCAGAAAAAGGAGAAAACAGAAGGACATCCAGAGAGTGAAGTAGACAAAAGGGATCCCTGAGAGAGGAGAGAACAGAAGGCATCCAGAGAGAGGGAGAGCAGAATGGCATCCAGAGGGAGTTGAATAAAATAGGGCATCCAGAGAGAGGAGAGAACAGAAGGGCATCCAGAGAGAGGAGAGAGCAGAAGGGTATCCAGAAAGAGGAAAAGACAGAAGGGCATCTGGAGAGATGGGAGAACAGATAGGCATCCAGAGAGAGGAGAAGACACAAGGGAAACTGGAGAGACAAGAGAACAGAAATGCATAGTGAGAGAGGAGAGAACAGAAGGGCATTTTGTGAAATGAGAGAACAGAAGAGAATCCAGAAAAAGGAGAGAACAGAAGGACATCCAGAGAGAGCAGAAGACTGAAGGGCATCCATAGAGAGAAGAGGACAGAAGCACATCTGGAGAGAGGAAAAGACAGAAGGGCATCCAGAGAGAGATGAGAACAGAAGGGCATTCAGAGAGAGGAGAGAACAGAAGGGCATCCTGAGAGTAGAGAAGACAGAAGGGCATCCGGAGAGAAGAGAGGACACAAGGGCATCCAGAGAGAGGAGAGAACAGAAGGGCATCTGTAAATAGGAGAAGAGAGAAGGCATCCAGATGTAGAAGAGGACCGACGGCATCCTGAGAGAGGAGAGGACAGAAGGGCATTCAGGGAGAGAAGAGAACAGAAGGGCATCCAGAGAGAAGAGAGGACAGAAGGGTATCTCGAGAGAGCAGAGAACAGAAGGGCATCCAGAAAGAGGAGAAGACAGAAGGGCATCAGGAAATAGGGGAAGACAGAAGGGCATCCAGAGAAAGGAGGAGACAGAATTTCCTCCAGGGAGAAGACAGAGCAGAAGGGCATGCAGAGAGAGGAGAGGAAAGACGGGCATCCATATAAAATAGTACAGAAGGCCATACAGAGAGAGGAGAAGACAGAAGGGCATCTAGATAGAGGAGAGAACAGAAGGGCAACCACAAAGAGAAGCGAACAAAAGGGCATCCAGAGAAGCAGAAGACAGAGCAAATCCAGAGAGAGGAGAGAACAGAAGGGCATTTGGAGAGATGATTGAGCAGAAGGGGATCGGGAGAGAGGAGATGAGAGAATGTCATCCAGACAGAGGACAGAACAGAAAGGCATCCAGAGAGAGGAGAAGACAGAAGGGCATCCAGAGAGAGGAGAGGATAAAACGGCATCCAGAGAGAGAAGAATACAGTAGGGAATCCAGAAAGAGGAGAGAACAGAAGGGCATCCAGAGAGAGGAGAGAGCAGAAGGGCATCCAGAGAGAGGCAAAGAGAGAAGGGCATCCTGAGAGAGGAGAGAATAGAAGGTCATCCAGAAAGAGGGGAGAACAGAAGGGCATCAAGAGAGAGGAGAAGACAGAAGGGCATCCAGTGAGAGGAGAGTGAAGAAGGGCATTCAAAGAGAGCAGAGGACAGAAGGGACCCAGAGAGAGGAGAGAACAGAAAGCCATCCAGAGAGATGAAAAGACAGAAGGGCATATAGAGAGACGAGAGAACAGAAGGGCATCCAGAGAGGTGAGAGATCAGAAGGGCATCCATCGAGACTAGAGTTCAGAAGGCCATCCAGAGAGAAAAGAAATCAGAAACGCATCCAGAGAGGAAAGAAATGAAGGGCCTCAAGAGAGCAGGGAAGAGCGAAGGGCATCCACAGAGAGGAGAGGACGTAAGGGCTTCCAGAGAGATGAGAGGACAGAAGTTTATGTAGAGAGGAGAGAACAAAAGGGCATCCAGATAGAGGAGAGAAGAGAAGGGCATCCAGAGGGAGAGAGAGAGAGAGAGAGAGAGAGAGAGAGAGAGAGAGAGAGAGAGAGAGAGAGAGAGAGAGAGAGAGAGAGAGGAAGACAGAAGGGCATGCAGAGAGAGGAGAGGACATAAGGGCATACCGAGAGATGATAGTACAGAAGGGCATCTATAGGGAGGAGAAAACAGAAGGGCATCCAGATGGAGGAGAATACAGAAGGGCACCCAGAGAGAGGAGAGGACAGAAAGGGATCCAGAGAGAGGAGAGAACAGAAGGGCATCCAGAGAGAGAAGAAAACAGAAGGGCTTCCAGAGAAAGCAGAGCACAGAAGCGCATCTGGAAAGAGGAGAAGAGAGACGGCATCTAGATAGCAAAGAGGACAGACGGGCATCCTGAGAGAAGAGAGGATAGAAGGGCATCCAGGAGAGAAGAGAAGGAAGGGCATCTAGAGAGAATAGAGATAGCAAAGAGGACAGACCGGCATCCTGAGAGAAGAGAGGACAGAAGGGCATCTAGAGAGAGGAGAGAACTGAAGGGCATCGAGAAAAAGGAGAAGACAGAAGGGCATCAGGTGATAGGAGAAGATTGAAGGGCATCGAGGGACAGAAGAGAACAGAAGGGCATCTAGAGAGAGCAGAGAACAGAAGAGCATACAGAAAGAGTAGAAGACAGAAGGGCATGGGGAGATAGTAGAAGACAGAAGTGCATCTAGAGAGAGGAGAGCAAAGAAGGGCATCCAAATAAAATAGTACAGAAGGCCATACAGAGAGAGGAGAAGACAGTAGGGAATCAAAAGAGAGGAGAGAACAGAAGGGCATTTGGAGAGAGGAGACAACAGAAGGGCCTCCAGAGAGGACAGAAGGAGAGGACAGAAGGAGAGGATAGAAGGGCATCCATAAAGAGAAGAGAACAGAAGGGCATCCAGAGAGAGGAGAAAACACAAGGGCATCCAGAAAGAGGAGAGAACAGTAGGTCATCAAGATAGAGGAGAAGACAGAAGGTAATCCAGAGAGAGGAGAGAACAGAAGGGCATCCAGTGAGAGGAGAGAGTAGAAGGGCATCCAGAGAGTGCAGAAGACAGTAGGCCATCCGGAGAAAGGAGAGAACAGATGGGCATCCAGAGAGAGAAGAGAGCAGAAGGGCATCCAGAGAGAGGAGAAGACAGAAGGGCATCCAGAGAGAGGAGAAGACAGAAGGGCATAGGGAGATTGGAGAAGACAGAAGGGCATCCAGAGAGAGGAAAACAAAGAAGGGCATCCACATAAAATAGTACAGAAAGCCATACAGAGAGAGGAGATGAGAGAAGGGCATCTAGATAGAGGAGTGAACTGAAGGGCATCCAGAAAGAGGAGAGAAGAAATGGGCATCCAGAGAAATAGAAGACAGATGTGAATCCAGAAGAGGAGAAAACAGAAGAGCATTCAGAGAGAGGAGAGAACAGATGGGCATCGGGAGAGAGGAGAAGACAGAAGGTCATCCAGAGAGAGGAAATGACAGAAGGGCATCCAGAGAGAGGAAAAAAAAAGGGAATCCAGAAAGAGGAGAGAACAGAAGTGAATCCAGAGAGAGGAGAAGACAGAAGGGCATCCAGAGATAAGAGAGGATACAATGGCATCTGGAGAGAGGAGAAGACAGAAGGGAATACAGAAAGAGGAGAGAACAGAAGGTCATCAAGAGATAGGAAAAGACAAAAGGCATTCAGGGAAAGAAGAGAACAGAAGGGCATCCAGAGAGAAGAAAGGACAGAAGGTCATCTAGAATGAGCAGAGAACAGAAGGGCATCCAGAAAGAGGAGAAGACAGAATGGCATTGGGAGATAGGAGAAGACAGAAGTGCATCCAGAGAGAGGAGAGCAAAGAAGGGCTTCCACATAAAATAGTACAGAAGGCCATACAGAAATTCGAGAAGGGCATTCAGAGAGAGGAGAAGACAGAAGGGCCTCCAGAGAGGAGTGGACAGAAGGGCATCCATAAATAGAAAAGAAAAGAAGGGCATCCAGGGAGAAGCCAAAACAGAAGGGCATTTAGACATAAGAGGACAAAAGGGCATCCAGAGAGAGGAGAAAACAGAAGGGCATCCAGAGAAGGAGAAGACAGAAGCGAATCCAGAGTTATAAGATAGAAGGGCATCCAGAGAGTGGAGTGGTAAGAAGAGCATCTGGAGTGAAGAGAAGACAGAAGGGCATCCAGAGAGAGAAGAGGACACAAGGGCATCCAGAGATAGGAAAGAACGGAAGGGCATCCAGATAAAGGAGAAGACAGAAGGGCATCCAGTGGGAGGAGAGTACAGAAGGACATCCTGTGAGAAGAGAGAACAGAAACTCATCCAGAGAGATGAGAGAACATTAGAGAGTCCAGAAAGAGGAGAGAACAAAAGCCCATCCAAAGAGAGCAGAAGACTGAAGGACATCCAGATAGAGAAGAGGACTGAAGGGCATCCAGAGAGAGAAGACAGAAGGGCATCCAGAGAGGAGAGGACAGAATGGCATCCAGTGAGAGGAGAGAATAGAAGGGCATCTAGAGAGAAGAGAAGACAGAAGGATATCCAGAGTGAGGAGAAAATTGTCTGGCATCCAGGAAGAGGAGAAGAGAGAAGGGCATCTGGAGAGACGAGAGAACAGATGGGCATCGGGAGAGAGGAGAGGACAGAATGGATCCAGAAAGAGGAGAGAACACAAAGCCATCCAGAGAAAGGAGAAGACAGAAGGGGATCCATGCAGAGGAGAGGTCAGAAGGGCCTCCAGAGAGAGGAGAGAACAGAAGAGAATTTAGAGAGAGGAGAAGACAGAAACACATCCACAGAGAGGGGAGAACAGAAGGGCATTCAGAGAGCAGAGAAAACAGAAAGGCATCCAGGGAGTGTAGAGAATAGAACAGTATCCAGAGAGCTGAGAAGACAGAAGAACATCCAGAGAGAGGAGAGAACATAAGGGAATCCAGAGAGAATAGAGGACAGAAGGGCATGAAGGGAGTGTAGAGAAAAAAGGGTAACCGGAAAAAAGGAAGACAGAAGGGCATCAGAAGAAAGGAGAGGACAGAATGGCCTCCAGAGAGAAGAGAGAAAAGAAGGGCATCCAGAGAGAGGAGAGGGCAGAAGGGCATCCACAGAAAAGAGTAAAAAAGGCCATACAGAGAGAGGAGAAGTCAGAAGGGCATCAAGATAGAGGAGAGAACAGAAGGGTATCTAGAAAGAGGAGAGAGCAGAAGGGCTTCAAGAGAGAGCAGAGAACAGAAGGGCAGCCAGAGAGAGAAGAGAACAGAAGCACATCCAGAGAGATGAGAGAATATTAGAGAATCCAGAAAGAGGAGAGAACAGAAGCCCATCCAGAGAGAGCAGAATACTGAAGAACATCCAGAGAGAGAAGAGGACTGAAGGGCATCTGGAGAGAGGAGAAGACAGAAGGGCATCCTGAGAGAGGAGAGGACAGAATGGCATCCAGTGAGAGGAGAGAACAGAAGGGCATCTAGAGAGAGGAGAGAACTTAAGGGCATCCAGAGAGAATATAGGACAGAAAAGCATGTAGAGAGAGCAGAGTATAGAAGGGTATCCAGAAAGAGGAGAAGACAGAATGGCATCAGGATATAGGAGAAGATAGAAGGGCATCCAGAGAGAGGAGATAACAGAAGCGCTTCCAGATAGATGAGAGAACAGAAGAGAATCCAGAAAGAGGAAAGAAGAGAAGCCCATCCAGAGAGAGCAGAAGAGTGAAGGACATCCAGAGAGAGAAGAGGACTGAAGGGCATCCGGAGAGAGGAGAACACACAAGGGCATCTAGAGAAAGGAGAAGACAGAAGGGCATCTAGATAGACGAGAGAACAGAAGGGCACCAAGAGAAGGAGAAGACAGAAACGAATCCAGAGAGAGAAGAGAAAAGAAAGGCATTTGGAGAGTGGAGAGAAGAGAAGGGCATAGGGAGACAGGAGAAGACAGAAGGTCATCCAAAGAGAGGAGAAGAAAAATAGAGAATCCAGAGAGATTAGAAGGTCATCCAGAGAGAGGAAAAGACAGAAGGGCATTCAGAGAGAGGAGAGAATAGAACGGCATCCAGAGAGAGGAGAAGACAGAAGGGAATCAAGAGAGAGGAGAGAATAAAAGGGCATCCAGAGAGAGGAGAGAGCAGAAGGGCATCCAGAGAGAGAAGAGGACACAAGGGCATACAGAGAGAGGAGAGAACAGAAGGGCATCTAGAGAGAAGTGAAGACAGAAGGATATCCAGAGTGAGGAGAAAATTGTCGGGAATCCAGAGAGAGGAGAAGACAGAAAGACATCCAGAGAGAGTAAGGAATAAAACGGTATCCATTGAGCCGAGAAGACAGAAAAACATCCAGAGAGAGGAGATAACTTAAGAGCATTCAGAGAGAATAGAGGACAGAAGGGCATGTAGAGAAAGAAGAGAATAGAAGGGTATCCAGAAAGACGAGAAGACATAAGGGCATTGAGATATAGGAAAAGAAAGAAGGGCATCCAGAGAGAGGAGAGGACAGAATGGCCTCCAGAGAGAAGAGAGAAAAGAAGGGCATCCAGAGAGAGGAGGGAACAGAAGCGCATCCAGATAGATGAGAGAACAGGAGAGAATCCAGAAAGAGGAGAGCACAGAAGCCCATCCAAAGAGAGCAGACGAGTGAAGGACATCCAGAGAGAGAAGAGGACTGAAGGGCATCCGGAGAGAGGAGAAGAAAGAAGGGCATCCAGAGAGAGCAGAACACAGAAGGGCATCTAGAGAAAGGAGAAGACAGAAGGGCATCTAGATAGAGGAGAGAACAGAAGGGCATCCAGAGAAGGAGAAGACAGAAGCGAATCCAGAGAGAAGAGAGAACAGAAGGGTATCCAGAGAAGGAGAAGACAGAAGCGAATCCAGAGAGAGGAGAGAATAGAAAGGCATTGGGACAGAGAGAGGCAAGAAAAATAGTGAATCCAGAGAGATTAGAGAACAGAAGTGCATCCAGAGAGAGGAGAAGACAGAAAGGCATCCAGAGAGAGGAGAGAATAGAATGGCATCCAGAGAGAGCAGAAGACAGAATGGAATCCAGAGAGAGGAGAGAACAGAAGGGCATCCAGAGAGAGGAGAGAGCAGATGGGCATCCAGAGAGAGTAAAAGACAGAAGGGCATCTGGAGAGAGGAGAGAACAGAAGGACATCCAGAGAGAGGAGAGAACAGAAGGGCATCCAGAGAGACTAGAGAACAGAAGGGCATCCAGAGAGAGGAGAAGACAGAAAGGCATCAGGAGAGAGGAGAGAATATAAGGGCATCCAGAGAAAGGAGGAGACAGAAGGGAAGCTGGAGAGATGAGAGAACAGAAGGGCATAGGGAGAGAGGAGAAGACAGAAGGGTATCCAGAGTGAGGAGAAAATTGTTGGGCATCCAGAGAGTGGAGAAAACAGAAGGTCATCGGTAGTGATGAGAGAAAATAAGGGTATAGGAGAAAGGAGAAGATAGAAGGGCATCCAGAGAGAGGAGAGAACAGAAGGGCATCCCGATAGACAAGAGGACAGAAAGGCATCCAGAGAGAATAGAGGAGAGAAGGGCATCTCGAGAGAGGAGAGAAGAGAAGGGAATCCAGAGAGAGGAGAAAAATGAAATCCAGGGAGAGGAGAAAACAGACGGGCACCCACAGAGAGGAGAGGACAAAAGGGCTTTCAGATAGAGGAGAGTACAGAAGGGCATCCAGAAAAAGGAGAGTGAAGAAGGGCACCCAGAGAGAGGAGAGTACAGAAGGGATCCAGAGAGAGGAGAGAACAGAAAGCCATCCAAAGAGAGGAAAAGACAGAAGGGCATCAAGAGAGGAGAGAACAGAAGGGCATCCAGAGAGAGGAAAGGTAAGAAGAGCATCCATGGAGAGGAGAGTTCAGAAGGGCATCCAGAGAGCGGAGAAGACAGAAAAGGCATCCAGAGAGATGAGTGGAGAGAAGTTCATGTATAGAGGAGAGAACACAGGGGCATCCAGAGAGAGAAGAAGACAAAATGGAATGAAGAGAGAGGAGGGAACAGAAGGGCATGAAGAGAGAGGAGAATACAGAAGGGCATCCAGAGGGAGGAGAATACAGAAGGGCACCCAGAGGTAGGAGAGGACAGAAGGGCATCCAGAGAGAAAAGATAACAGAAAGGCATCCAGAGAGAGGAGAAAACAGAAGGGCTTCCAGAGAGAGGAGAGCACAGAAGCGCATTTGGAAAGAGGAGAAGAGAGAAGGCATCCAGATGGAGAAGAGGACAGATCGGAATAATGAGAGAGGAGAGGACAGAGGGGCATACAGGAGAGAAGAGAACAGAAGGGCATCCACAGAGAGGAAAGGACAGAAGGGCATGTAGAGAGAGCAGAGAACAGAAGGGCATCCAGAGAGAGGAGAGGACAGAAGGGCATCCAGACTGAATAGAGTGAAGAAGGGCATCCAGAGAGAGGAGAGAACTGAAAGCCATCCAGATAGAGGAGAAGACAGAAGGGCATCTAGAGAGAGGAGAAAACAGAAGGGCATCCAGAGATCCTACAGAACAGAAGGGCATCAATGGAGAGGAGAGTTCAGAAGGGCATCCAGAAAGAGGAGAAGACAGAAACACATCCACAGAGAGGAGAGAACTGAAGGGCATCCAGAGATTGGAGAAGGCGGAAGTGCATCCAGAGAGAGGAGAGGAGAGTTGCACACACACAGAAAAGGGTACAGAATGCAATACAGAGAGAGGTGAAGACAGAAGGGCATCTAGATAGATGACAGAACAGAAGGGCATCCAGAAAGAGGTGAGAACAGAAGGGCATCCAGAGCGAAAAGTAGACAGAAGGGAATCTAGTGTGAGGAGAGACTTGTAGTGCATCCAGAGAGAGAAGAAGACAGAAGGGCATCCAAAGAGAGGAGAGAAGAGAAGGGCATCAGGTGTGAGGAGAAGACAGAAGGACATCCAAAGAGAGGAGATGACAGAAGGGCATCCAGAGAGAGGAGAAATTAAAAAGCCAATCCATAGAGTGGAGAAAACAGAAGGGCATCCAGAGAGAGTAGAAGACAGAAGGGCATCCATGGAAAGAAGAGTTCAGAAGGGCATCCAGAGAGTGGAGAGAACAGAAGGGCATTCAGAGAGAGGAGAAGACAGAAGGGCATCCAGAGAGAGGAGAGTATAGAAAGGCATCCAGTGGGAGGAGAAGACAAAAGGGCATTCGGAGAGAGGAGAGAATAGAATGGAATCCAGAGAGAGGAGAGAACAGAAGGGCTTCCGGAGAGAGGAGAAGACAGAAGGGCATCCAGAGAAAGGAGAGAACAGAAGGGCATCCAGAGAAAGGAGAGAACAGAAGGGCATCCAGAAAGAGTAGAGAACAGAAGTGCATCAAGAGAGAGGAGAAGAGAGAAGGTAATTCAGAGAGAAGAGGGAACAGAAGGGAATCCAGAGATAGGGAAAGACAGAAAAACATCCACAGAGAGGGGAGAACAGAAAGGCATTCAGAGTTCAGAGAAAACAGAAGGGCATCCAGGGAGAGTAGAGATTAGAACAGTATCCATAGAGCGAAGAAGACAGAAGAACATCCAGAGACAGGAGAGAACATAAGGGCATCCAGAGAGAATAGAGCACAGACGGTCATGAACTGAGAGCAGAGCACAGAAGGGTATCCAGAAAGAGAGGAAGACAGAAGGGCATCGGGAGATAGGAGAAGACAGAAGGGCATCCAGAGAGAGGAGAGGACAGAATGGACTCCAGAGACAAGAGAGAAAAGAAGGGCATCCACAGAAAGGAGTAAAGAAGATCATAAAGAGAGAGGAGAAGACATAAGGTCATCTAGATAGAGGAGAGAACTGAAAGTCATCTAAAGAGAGGAGAGAACAGAATGCATCCAGAGAGCAGAGAAGATGGAATGGCATCCGGAGAGAGGAGAGAACAGAAGGGCATCCACTGAGAGGAGAAGACAGAAGGGCATCCAGAGAGAGGAGAGAGCTGAAGGGCATCCAGAGAGAGGAGAGAGCTGAAGGGCATCCTGAGAGAGGAGACGACAGAAGGGCATCTGGAGAGATGAGAGAACAGAAGGGCATTAAGAAAGAGGAGAGAATAGGAGGGTATTCATAGAGAAGAGAGGACAAAAGGACATCCAGGGAGAGGAGAGAACAGAAGGGCATCCAGAGAGAGGAGAAGGCAGAAACACATCCAGAGAGAGGCGAGAACAGAAGGGCATCCAGAGAGCAGAGAAGACCTAATGGCATCCAGGGAGAGTAGAGAATAGAATGGTATCCAGAGAGCGGAGAAGTCAGAAGAACATCCAAAGAGAGAAGAGAACATAAAGTCATCCAGAGAGAATAGAGGACAGAAGGGCATGTAGAGAGAGAAGAGAAGGGAATCCAGAAAGAGGA